>NW_006912906.1:1444316-1501225 GCF_000585565.1 Capronia epimyces CBS 606.96
CACGACGACAGTCACGACGACAGTCACGACGACAGTCACGACGACAGTCACGACGACAGTCACGACGACAGTCACGACGACAGTCACGACGACAACCACGACCGCCTAGAGACCAACCATAACTATAATCACAACTGCCTGGGCACCAACCAGAACCACAACCACAACCGGCTAGAGATAGAGACAGACACAGACACAGAAACATACATCAAGTCTGGAACGTCAAGCACCACGAAAATCAGAGAGCGAGAACGACGACAACAACGAGAAGTAGTCGACCATGCTAAGGCCTTCATGCACATGGTGGAGGCCGTCGTGCGCGATGACCAGGAAATTTCCGAAGATCTGATCAAAGAGACCCACAGGATTTTGTGCTCGGGAGTGCCAGTAATCGTGTCTGCAGACAAGCAAGTGGTCCCCAGCAGCAGCTACGCGGGAAAGTATCGAAATGTGCCGGTTCGAGCAGGAAACACCAATTTCGTCGTTCCCCAGCGTGTCCCTACAGTCATGGCCAGATTCATCACCGAGCTGAACGAGTACTTGAGAAAAGCAGAAGCTGAGCGCCAGATCGATCCCTTCTACATTGCCGCCCATGCATGTGGGGAATTTGTCAACATCCATCCATTCCTCGACGGCAATGGCAGAACTTGTCGTCTGATCCTCAACACCATCCTGCTCAAATATGCAGGCATCGTCTGTCCGATTGGGGAGTGTGAGAGCGAGAGGAATGAGTATTTGAACATTGCACGGGCGAGCTCGGAGGACTGTGTTGGGAACGGTCGGTTGGCAGCTTACGTGGTGGAAAAGGTGGCGGGTATGAATAATTTGAGTCCAAGTCGTTGAAGAAGGTGGCGGCTACGAATACTGTCAGCTGAGTCCGATCAAGTCCGGGTTCGAGTTGTTGCGGGACACGTTGAAAGGAAAAAGTTGAGCAGTGAACAAGTTGATTTCTAGTAGCAAGAAGCTGTGACGGTCATATACGCCAAGTAGCTAGCTAATTCACTCTGTGAATTAGTTCCTTCGTCCTTTTCACGGCTGTCGTGGTGTAACAGTTTAGGTGAACTGTGACAGAAGTTGAGTAGTGAACAAGTTAATGAAGAAGTTGAGGAGGAAGCTAGGAACAATCTAATTAGCCAGCTTTGTTGTCTCAGGTCCATTGCCCAGCCTCATCTCTATCGTTGATCTGTACTTTGTATAGTTGGGATTCTCCCAGACCTTGGCCCAATTAAATGATTTGATCTCTACGTGAACATGGAACCCTCCCTGTATTCATCTATCCTGATGAGACACGGTGATGCTGATGCTGATGCTGATACTGATACTAATGCTGATACTAATGTTGTACATACCTCAACCTACCTCTACCTAGCTTTCGTCGCACGGGAACAGAATGGTAAGTGAATCCTCTGGCGGAAAGACAGCAAGACAGCAAGACAGCAAGACAGCAAGACAGAAAGAAAGACAGAAAGGCATCAATGATGAGGTAGAGAGGCTCTCTGACTTCTGCCCTCTGACTGGTCGTGGTCCCACGCCACCTGCTTCTATATCTAATCTATACGCCCTCCTAAGTGCTTCCTAACCATAACTATTGCCTCTCTCTGCAATCGCCCTCGACATAGTGCCGGCAAACCTCGACACCAGATCCGTGTCCAGCTTGGCCGTTTCAATCGCCTGCAGGACATGCTTGATGCCCACGCCCACCTCCTCACTCCGCGTGATGTCTTTAATCTCGGCAATCGCTCGGGACACGTCCGCCGGCGCAAACGCCTTGGACTCTTTCATCACATGTTCAAGCTCTTCGTACGTTCGAACATTCGCAATGGGTATGTCCGAGTTGAAATGCCGCCAGAAATCCAGTTGCTGCAAAACGCTCCGCTGGGTCGCCGTCACAATAATCAACAGACTTCGCCCGGGAGGAGGCGCCTTGCGTAATAGAGCCACCACCGTCTTGAGGATGGGGTTGCTGAACCGGGGGCCTATCGGCGTCCATTCAATGTATTCCTCAATGTCGTCCAGGACCACGACGCTCATCGGACTCTTGTAGGCGTCCATGAACACCTTGCTGAGATACGAGATCTTCTGGCTCTCACTCATCTCCAACGTATCCTTGGTGCTGATCAGCTTGATGAACGGATAGCCGGAATCAATGGCAATCTTGGCCGCCAATGCTGTCTTTCCACACCCCGGGGGACCGTGTAGACAGACCGAAAACAAGGGCGTCGACTGCGGCTGTCGCACCTGTTCCACAAACAGCTTGCCTTCTTCCAACACGTCGCGGATATACTGAGAGTAGTGGATCACCCCTCCTCTCAAGCAGTACGACAACTCTTCTTCTGACACGCCAAAGGCGGGCTTGACTTCTTCCAGGGCATGTTCAAAATCTGCCCGTTTGATTTTCATGTTGGCCACGTCATCGGTAATGCCGGCCATGGTTCCAACTTTGATATGTCGACTGAATGCAAAAGACGTAGCCGACTTGACCAGACCACCGATCTCGGCGCCAGAAAAGTTCTTGGTCTTGCGCGCAAGGTCGAGTAGGTCGACATCTGGGTCGAGCACTTTATTGTCCCGCATCTTTTGGGTGTGAATCTTGAGAATCTGGGCTCTCCCATGTTCATCCGGGAGGGAAATCTCCATGTGGAGTTCGAGACGTCCAGGACGGAGCAGAGCATCGTCAATCATGTCCTTCCGGTTCGTCATGCCAATTAACAGGATATTGTTGAGCTGGTCGACACCGTCAAGCTTCGAAAGCAGTTGATTGACCACACTGTCTCCCACGCCCGTCCCGCCCCCGGCACCGCTACCTCTCTGTTTGCACACGGCGTCCAGTTCGTCGAAGATGATGATATGAAGTCCAGACTCGTCACCCTTCTCCTTGTACTCCTTCTCTGCGTCGGCGAACAATTTTCGGATGTTCTCTTCTGACTGTCCGACGTACTTGTTGAGAACTTCCGGCCCATTGATGACCTTTGGCTCTCTAGCATTGAGCATCTTACCAATCTGTCGGGCAATCAGAGTCTTTCCGGTTCCGGGCGGACCATACAGCAGAATCCCTTTGACGTGCTGAATGCCCAATTTTTCCACCAACCCAGGAGGGAAGACCCGAGACGCAAAGGCTCTTCGGAAGATGGTGACAAACTCGGCATCGAGCCCACCAATGCCCATATCTTCGAATTTGAAGTCGGGAGCAATGATCGAGTTTGCCGCGGGCCTCCTCGATGACGCTTTGAGATTGATGGGCGTCTTGCCGTCTTTGAAGAAATTAATCTGTGTCTGTGGGGTCAAGATGCCTCGCGCGCGCGGATCAGATGTCGTCGGAGCCGCCTTTTCACTCAAGTCGGCCAACTGCACCGTTTTGACCTGGAGGTTTAAAGGAATACTTTTCAAATCCATCAAGAATCTTTGGCCAGGCGCAAACATCTGGCTGTTGTACAACTGCTACCGTGTCAGTCAATATTCCGTAGAGAATTCGTTCGACTCATACCTTTGTGATTTCCCGGGCAAGGTCATCCTGGTCGTAAGGGGCGTCTGTGATCTTCCTCGAACTGGCAAATCCAATCTCTATGTCCATTGCTCCAATGTAAGCCTGGCTGCTTTGACTAAAAGGGTCATAGACTTCGGCCTGGATTTGATCGGTCAAGGCCACACCCATCCATGACCGCTGCGGTTCTGAGAGCCCAATATATCCCCGCGGAAACGAATCTAGGGGTCGCGCCGTGACCACGTACATGTTGTTGATGAGGAGGAAGATATCGGTCCCGTCACGCGACGGAGGGAGGTCCTGTGTCGACACCGCGACAAGATTGCGGAACGTGTATGAGTTGTCCGGGCTCTTCGCGGGTTGTAGAATCATGCTATGTCCACCGCCACCACCTGGCCGGGCCCCTCCTTTACTAGGACTGTTCTGGTGGCCTGTCGGTCGCGGTGGGTTGCTTCTTGCAGGAAGGGCAGGACTGCCATATCCTTGAGGCTGTCGAGTAGGAGGTGTATCATAGCCTCCGTTCATGGGAGTGTCAAAAGAGCCACCTCCACTGTAGCCAGGACGGGCCGCTCGGTTCGGGGAGCCATAGGGATCTCGTGGAGGTTGTTGGGGTTGTTGGCCTCCGCCGAAGAGGTTATTTCGATTGAGGAAGGACATTTTCGAGAAGGGCGAGGGTAAGAGACCTAGGTCTATGGACAGAGGAGGCAAAGAGAGGCGTCTAAAGCGTGACTATCGCGGTCCCCGGGGCGAATGGATGGGACGTTCGAAGAATCCGGTCGCCTGCGCCGGACGCTGACAGAAAAGGACAGATGTGCTCTGTACAATGCCGTTTAGAAGTCAGATGGGAGGTTCCGCACTCTACCATATATTCAACATAGCGTGAGGTCAAAGGAATGAAGGGAAGTCCGTGTGAAACAGTTGGTTCTATGCTGCGACTTTGACAGTTTGGCGGCTGACCTCGAACCGTAGTCGCCTCACGCCGCTGCGGCGACCCTGTCCAGGTGCAAGCCGATGACGCCGCCTTGTCTTCTCTCGGCCGTTCTTGGGTAGCCTGGAGACTCGTAAAGCAGCGACTGCGGCAGTAGGCTGACTGCTATATAGGGATAATAGCCTTGCCGCTTTATATTCCTCCCATTCTTGAATTGGTCACCAGCACAACGTCGGAAGATCATTGTCGACCAGTACACCATATCGCGGACGAGTGATCCCGACGCCTTCTCAGGGAAGACCACCACGCAAGAGCCACCAACCGCGCGTAGTTTGTGGGGATAATATCTACCTATGTCTATGGAAAGTGGCCTGGGATATGGTACACATGTCAGAGCCTCAAGAAGTACGGGACAATTGCCTTCTGTCATCGTTCAAGAGTGGCTTTGCCTGGGTTGACGTCTCAAGACAGAAGGTAAGTGCTAGGTACTAGGTACTAGGTACCAGGCGCCAGCTTTAGAGATGGGAGACTCGTAAGGGCCCACAGTCTCTCTCAATCTCTCCCTTTCCACTCTAGTCGGAAGCGGCCAATTCCCAACCAAGCTTCACAGTTATGGAGGACTGTGAGTCGAAGGACTGACGAAAACCCTCTCTTTTTCGCCATTTAAATTTGAATTCCCGACATCCACGTCCACGTCCCCCACCCGAATCAGGAAAAGTTGTTGTACACACTGGAAGGACCTAAAATCTCCTGGGAAAGAGCGAATGCATCATTCTTAATACGCTCCAGACCATCCTCGAAAGTAACACCTTGGCCCACTGAGCCTTTTCGGCTTGCCTCAGCTTGCTGATAAGATCCAGCACCCATGGCAGAAGAAGCAAGGGGAAGTGTTTCGTCGAACATGGTCGAATTGGTCGCAGAACCATGATCAGGAGGCTGTCCGAGCTGCGGGACGCAGTCGAGACGACGAAAAAGGACGAGCATTCGTTTCGCTGACGACCAGCGGTCTGGAAATGCTTCGAGAATGGGGATGCACAAAGAGATGACCACGTGGGCGTCGATTCTGCCGCCTTTGACGTCTCCCGGGTGACTGCTGCTATCAATGCAGAACAATAGGATGAGCAGGACCAACAACAATCTGTTTAGAGTGATATAAGTCAGTGGAAAGTGCTGCTGCTGAAACAGCACTGCGCAGTAGTAGATGTACTGCTCGATGGTGCGATGAAGGTCGGAAACCTGCCCCGAGGAGAGCTGCGAGTTGAAGTCGGACGGACAATACAGGAGGGCCAAAAGACTGTAATAGCGGAGGTTCAGCCAACCGATGGTGTTGAGAAACTCGACATTGTCCTTCTCCAAGCGGGAAAGAAGACAGCGCTGGGCGTACCAGTCGTCTATACGGGACCGAAAGTCTTCCAGTATCGCGCGACGGTCGATATATGTGAGGCTGCTGGTGCTGATGCTGATGCTGGGACCGGTACTGGTCGAAGATGTCGTTGGAGAATTGCCCAGATGGACCTGCTGGAAAACCCGGCCTTCAAGGTTGCGGAGGCCGATGGAATTCCGTGAGACCTGGAGTACTCTTGTATAGTGAATTCGTTCCGAAGACGCAAACTCTTCCACTGTGATTCCGGGGAGAGGCACGTTGATGCTCTGGTCATCAATGACGAACGGCAAGCCGAACGCCGCCGCGATCATCCGGTCGAACTGGTAGATGGCCCAGAACAAGCGGTGTCTGTGCTCCGCCTCGAGCCCCGTGGTGGCCATGACGGCCGGGCCATTACTGTTGTCGTCGGCGGCGCTGGCGCCACCGCCTTCATCGCCAACGATCCGACACTTGCGATTGAGACCTATGGCGATAGCCTGCCGACCCAGGACTCCCGTCAAGGTCCACGGTGACACGCCGAGAGGGTCATAGATCGAGTACAACGCAAGCAGGAGCAGGTTTTCGATGGTTTCGACACTCGGCAGCATCAGGCAGTCGTTCATGATTTCTTGATATGGCACAAATACTCGCTCCGCCATGTCCTCCGGCAACTTTCTCACGCTGCACAGGGCAGCGCAACCGATGACGATGATCATATATAATTTGACAGGGACGTTTGCGCACGGTATGGAACCTGGTTTCGCTGCAGCCATGAAATACTGCTCGGCCTCCGCTGTGACTTTGGTTCGGTCAAAAACAGGATATGCCTCGTGGATGTAGTTGAAGAAAGCCTTGACGCATTTTCTGTGGTCGAGGCCTGTGGGTAGGTGCTCTCTCGTCACCGTCCTTCCCACCCTCATTGGTTCTTTGTCAGTTCTGTTCTGAACCCTGGCGGCAATCTGGTGAGCCATTGGCGCCACTTCTGGGGATGAATGTGAGTGATGACCGTCGAACCTTACACGTCCCGGTCCCTGTTCTCCGTTCTCTCCTTCGTCAACATTGCCAGGACCAAGAGGAGCCTGAACCAGACTATCTGCCATACACTCTGGTACTGCATTATAGTGCATGTGATCAGAACCACCCCAGATCCGGGATGGTTGTGGTGATACAGTTGAACCTGCAAGGTCCGTCCAGATGTGGCGGTGCTGGTTGTCGTCACTGACAGAGATAGAACCGCTTCCCTCAGCATAGATCGATCCTAGCTTCGCTGGCTCTCCGGTATGATTGCCAATGGTATCGACCGTCAGCGGCACAGTACCCCTGGGCCCCTTCTGAAGGTGTGTCTGAATGGGTTGCTGTTCGATGAGCCTGCAAATACCTTGCGACAGCCATTCGACCTGCGTTTTCAGTTCTTTGACCTCGGTCAAGATGGCAGGAAGTCCTATGCTGCCTTCAACCGATGGCGACAAGGATGACTCTGGGGATGAGAAAGAGCAGGTTGCCCTTGCGGCGACACAAGAGGAACAGGCTGGAAGTGAGCGAGAGCATTTTTTCTTTAGCCGTCGACATCGATGACATGGTGAGGCCGATGACTCTTCAGGGTCATCTTGTCGGATTTGGTTGTCACCGCCTTCTTTTCCTGGCCCCTCGAGTCGTGACTTCTTGGCTGTGGGATGTGACCACGGTCCGCTGTGTTCCTCATCGGACGTGTATCGAAGCCGGAAGCGACGGAAGGTTCCGCTGCCACCTACCTTCGCTGCAGCATTTTCCTGCATACGAAATGAACGCGAGGGCGACGGCGAGGGCGGCGACGACGATGGTGATGGTGCGGACGACGGCATCCCGAACGAGGTTTTCGTTCAGACCCGCCCAAGAAACGCGATCCTAGGACCAAGGGAAGAGCAATCAAGTCCACCAACTCGAAGCACCTGGCTTGCCTCCAAACCCACCAAATCTTCCATGTAGGACAAATGGCTTCTGTGTACTTTGATTGTATTCCACGCTCTATCAGCAGACCAGAAGATGCGAAGCTGGCGTTATGACTACCCCGCTTGCAGAGAGCAGCCCTCCCTCAGCCAATAGATGTAGTAAATGATTAGAGAACATCTAGGACTGAGGGTCAACGAGAAGGGTAGACTGGTCATTCAGCTGTGATGTGGTGGAAATGGTATTGTTGGTCTATAGTACAGATACACAAACTAGGTGGCCATCACGACATCGTCCCTCGTTCTGACGAATCACTTACTAGGTACTTAGGATTCCAATGTGCCGACTCTTATCAGCTCATTCTAATCGGGCTTGACTACAACATGTTCCCGGGGGCAATGACAACTTCTCATTTCTGCCAATGAATTCAAGTTGTTGCGCGAAGTCCTAAGCGCTGGCCGCCACTGAGAACCGAATACCGTGGTTAGCCGAGTCATATGCGTCAGCACTCACCCTACGATGGACGACCCATTTCTTCATCAGGATGAACAAGCGGTCAGTCGCATTGTGAAGTTCTTAGGTGTTGATGCTGACCTATAACCTATTTGTTATAGCGATACGATATTCTAGATCACCCTCAACAAATGACAAAGTACGGGAGGCATACCATTCCAGTTCCAATTCCCATTCCCTTTCCCTTTCCAACTCAAACTCAAACGTGTATGGTGTCTTTGGTGTCCTGGATTCTCAGCGTCTTCGAAAAGTGCTGCCTCTGGTGGAAGAACTTAACATCATCTTCCGTAAACAAGCGGCCTTCTTTCTCCGCCTTGATGCGGGCTCGCTTCACTCGGAGGACATCCCATTCCAGGTTCCGAGTTAGGTACCAATTCAAACAATTAAAGAGGAAGCACCCGGCGACCATGGCGGTACAGATGCCAAAGGACACTTTATATCCGCTCGCAGCGTACTTGGCCCGAAATGCCTGGGGACCTATGACTCCGCCGAGCTGGGCGAGGCCTGATTGTAAGCCCAACGCAAAGGCGGTGCCGGTCGTGCCACTCAATGAAGATGTTCGCCACGCCCAAACTGGGACGGCGAGCGCTTGTGCAGAGCCGACGCCCAAGATACATCCCGCATAGACGGCGCCGGGCCGCTTGGTGCCTATCAGAATGGCGTACATGGCAACCTCGAAGAGGAGGATACTCAGGGCCAAGAAGGGCCGGGGCACCCACGCCTTATTCAAGATGTAGGCCGCGATGATCACGAAGAGAATCGCACAGGCAGCTGGTGCGATATTCAGGAGCTGGTTCCGGGGAAGTCCGGCAAATCCCAGCTCGGTGGTGACGGTCGGCAAGATCCAATTCAGCCCATAAGCCCCGGTGGTCATACAGATCTAGGCGGTCCATGTTAGCTAAGAACTTGGTTGGGCCCGAGCAACTTGGCAATCAAGTTAGTGGGCGGAAATCACTCACCTGGGCGAACAAGAAAGTCCAAAGCTTGATGTCGGTGAAATTGTCGACGACCTCTTTCCAGGAGAAGGAGGCATCATGGGTCCTCGGCGCATTTTCCGTCAGTCGCAGGTCCATGAACTCTTGTTCCCGTGGGGTGAGCCATTTCGCCGTGCGTGGCGACTTTGGGTAGTCAGGATAGATAAAGTAGACAAGAAGGCCGAAGCCGATGGTCAATACTCCTTCAATTAAGAAAACCCTGGACCATTTTCCAAGCATCAGCTTCCTATCTTCTTCTCAAACGGCTGGATGGGAGAGCATATAAACGTACCACTGCCAGGAACTCAGACCGTGCTTCCCGTCGAGATACGAAATCCCATAGGCAAGTAGAGATCCAAGGATGCCAGCGAGATTGCCAATAGCGTATAGCCACATGATAGGCTTGGCCATCTCGTCACTGCGGTACCAGTTGCACAGGTGGGTGATGATACTTGGGTAGAGACCTGCCTCTGCGAGGCCGAGAAAGAATCTGGCAGCATAGAGACCTTCTTTGTTCTTGACCGCGGCATGGCATGCCATGACGAGACCCCAAAGAACGCAGATCCTGGTCTGGAAAGTCCGGGGAGTCATCCATTTCAGGAACAGGTTGCTGGGCAGCTCAAAGATGACATACGAGATCTGTCTCCTGTCAGCGGTGTCGCAGTTTCCCACCGTCAAGACCAGCCCCAGGGGCCTGTGGTAAGGTAGTGCAAAGTGCTGTACACTCACATAGTAGACTGATTGCACCCAGTTGTAGTCGTCGGGCGTCATATGTAGCTGCTTGAGAATATTGGTGGGCTTCCCGACCGCTAGAACCTTGACACTGGCGGCATTGTTCGAATCGATCTATCGCCTTGGTCAGTCAAGCTTCACATGGTACACGCAGAACCGAGACAAGGGAAGCCACTTGCCTGCTTGATCAGATACAGCATGCCGATGGTGACCAAGATCCGATAGTCGATCTTGCGTATGATCCTCTTCTGCTCTTCGGGGGTGAAGGTGTCCAGAAGAGCGACTTTGCGGTCGTCCACGGCGTCGGTGTGAGGCCGAACAGCAGGGACGTCTTCCTCGTCAGCAACTCTCTCGACCCTGGAGCCTTTCTCTGTCACGGTGGTGGCGCTTGTGAACTCGACCTCCCCATTTGACCCTGCGCTGGTGCCAGGAGGGGAAGGGTCTCGCTGCTGTTTCCAGGCTTTCAGGTCCCAGCCCCAGCCCATCTTGCTGTGCGATTGTACAGTCCAGGAGAGGTGGGTGTGGTGAACTCTGCGGTCAATCAATCAATCAATTGCATGGAGAGACACGAGATACTGGCAAAACCGCCCCTGGACAGCTTAGGCCTTTTATCGTCGTTAAGGCATGGCGGTCGTATCTCCCATGCAATGTCGCCATAATAGACACTGCTTGCGTTGGAAGCCGCCATGGCAGCTATAGAAGATGGTCAATAATTTTCAGGCATGTTCATGGGCAGCTCCCGAACTGCCCGGTCTCCAATCCCCCCATGGAGCAACGAGGCTTGTCCTCAACGAGCATTCCCGACCAGAGCGCCGTTTGATTGAGCCAAGAATACCCTGAATCAGGTTTAGGCAAAAAGATAGAAGATAGGCCCACGGCCCGGGTCGCGTCATATCACCGAGTTCCCGCCTACCGAGTACACTATAAACATGGTACATACCCCAAGCAGGACTGTGGTAGGCCCTCCGTCCTCCAGTGGACAGCGACATGTCGCGAGCGTCGCCGCCGGCCGAGAATTTCCCAATCAGGTAACCCGTACTTGAGGCGTCGTAGACCCGTCGCCGTTGCCGGCGCCGGCCATTCTACGATACACATCGATAAAGGGGGTTGGTCGTCACGCAATATCCAGAATCGGGAATAAAAAGTCGTGATGAAGACGTGCTGAGGTGTCTTTGTCTACCATCACATCCCACGACAACTCTCGGCCACATCCATCACCATCACCACCACCATTACTTTGACATGCCTTTAGAGGTTGCCATCATAGGAGGAGGCATTGCCGGCCTCACGCTCGCAGCGGCTCTTCAGCACAACCCGAACCTTCGAGTCAATATATACGAACGGGCGACCGAGCTCAAAGAGATAGGAGCTGTCATCGGGCTGGCTCCCAATGCACTACGGACGCTGGAGAAAATCGGGGTCGCCGACGTCCTGACGGATGCAGTGGGCTGGCGCAATCCGAACGGCATTCCAATGACATTTGCGTAAGTCAAGTTCCTGGTGCCTTTGCAAGGTACGGTATGACCGTTCCCGTTCCCGTCGATTCCGATGGCTGAAAACCAGGCCAAAACCAAAGCCATTACAAGACCGGGGAAGTCATCAGCCGAGATTTCTTTCGAAACGTACCGGATCGCCGTCATCACTTTGCGCGGATGCATCGAGCCAGGCTGCAGCAGGGTCTTCTCAAGCATGTTGCACCACATGTCATACATCTGGGCAAGAAGGTTGCGTCCGTGGCTGCTCATCGTGACCAAGGGGCCACGGTGACCTTCAGCGATGGCAGTACCATCAACACCGACGTCGTTATTGGGGCCGATGGAATCAAATCGGTGAGCACTATGCACTATTCGCGTATCGCTGTCTATTATGCCTGGGCCGACACTAAGCTTTCCTTGCGGCGCCGGGACAGAAAGTGAGGCAGTCTTTCGTGCCAAACCATACGTTGTCATGGACGGGGGATGTGGTGTTCCGCACTGTATTCAACTACTCTCTGGTCGAAGATATTCCCAATCTTCCTCAGAACTCTACGCATTTTGTGGGTTCGCCTTTCTCTGTTGGCTACAGGCTACACACTCCTAGGAGGCTGATTATGGATCGATCTAGACTAACGGGCTGGATTTCTTCTTTGCCACGAGAGCGGGTAAGTTGAGCACACGAAACCGCGCCGCTTACGAGTCTGTATCTGTGTCTGTGCTGAACGACCTCGACAGGGTCTGATCAATATGCGGTCACGGCCACCTTTATCGTCGACCCCAGAACAGATCACCAGTACAGCGAAACCGACTGGAACAAAAGTGCCAGTGTGGACACTCTCCGCGAACGCTACGCAGTTAGATTCTTCCTTCCTCTCCCTAGTGTTCGTGGTCCAGACTTCCGCTGACAATTCCCACTTCTCTGGGCCAGAGCTGGAATTCACTGGTCTTAGCAATCATCGACCGCATCCCATGGGTGCGTTCATACACCAATATAGCCGGCCGAGTACTTGACCAGTGGAGTTTCGAAGATCGAGTCACTCTGCTCGGCGATGCCGCTCACACTCATGGAGGAGCCTTCGCTGCGGGTGCCGCCTTGGCCATCGACGACGCCTATGCGCTAAGTCTGGCTTTTGAAGAGGTCTTCCCGTCGAGCGGTGGAATCGTTCCACAGAAGTCTGTCCCCGATCAGCTTCTTCGCGTTTTTGACTTGTACGAGGCCGTCCGAAAACCACATTCTTCGAAACTTTTAGCCATTGTTGAAGCGCACCGCCGCAACAATCTCTCTCAATTGGCCAAGAGGCGCAGCGGACACGGCGAGACCGACGAGGAATTCAGGAAAAGATACACGGCCCGCATGGACGCCACATGGTTGGCGGAACATGACGTTGAAGCCACCTTTCGAAAACATGTCGAGGTGGGAAATGTCGCAGGGAAAGGAAATAGTGCCACTGTCGAAGAGAAGATCACAACAGTGCCAGGGAAGGTCATTGTTGAAATCACCGAGGCCGAAGTTCACGTTCCGGCCAGGGCAACATTGTGAAAGGGGAACGCTGCATCAGGATTGAAAACTTGTAGACGGTGGGTGGCAAGATATTGAGTTTCGTGCTTGTCTTGCCAAACTTAGGCGCTAACTTAGGCATTCCCAGCCTTGTTCTTTAACCAGAAAGCTGGTATAGGCATACAGTACTATATAGTCTGGGCTCCCCCCATACCCCTTTGATAGCGAACAGGGAACATTTCAACCTTTGACATGTCTCGTGCCTCTTGTCTCTTTCTCACGCGTCTCGATCCACCTTGAGATCTCGCCATCGACGTTCCAATTCATTTTTTTAATCAAGGCACCTCCCTGACAGACGCCGAGGTGATGTACCTGAGTGACAAGATCTAGGATGCGCGTGGGGATGGTACCACCCCACAGGTCCAAACTCGAAATGACACACTCCACGTCCAGTAGATTGGTTTATGCAGCGATGGAATGCCACCCAAGCAGAGACATGGAACCAGAATAAATGTTATGCCACCGTGTCTTCAGCAGGCGGTAGATTACTGTATGTTCCTATGATGGGTGTTGCGGCAGCTCAGCCTTGCTAGGCACCAGGAATTCATGAAAGGTGAAAGGCACCAACCGGCCAGGCAGCACAATCTCCTCCAGTGCAGCCTTGGGAAACAAAATCCACTGCCCTCTATAAATTAGTATGTAGATGCCCAACATAACCCGACACAGACGCGGACACGGCAGCATAGGCAGCACAGCACAAGAAGTTGCACCGGCTGGAAAGCCAAAAAACAACCTCAACCTGGTGATTATATTGCCCCGGATAAGCGATCAGATTTATGTACAGTACGACCATAAGCCATGGCGCCTGGGCCTTCAACACCATCCTTATCTTCGACAACAGAGCCGACAACACCATCCTCCTCCTCGACAACAGAGCCGACTCCGCCTTTAGAGAGCGACCGACAGCCACCCACACTGGAGGCATACCTCGGTAGGCCAAGCGACGCACAGCCACCCCCGTTCCTCACATTACCCCTGGAGCTGCACCGACTGATCGTCAGAGAACTGAAGTATCCTGACCTGCTATCGCTGAAGCTCTCCCACCCGTACTTCCAAGGCATGATCGGCCTCCAACCGACGATCCACAGCCGGATTCAGTGGCTCATGAGCCGCTCGAGAATGGCTCTACCGGTGCCTCAAAGCACGGGGTTATCATTCCTCTCGGATGTCGCCTTCGTCGCAAATCCCGAGGTCAAGGGCATTATGAACAAGAGACGGCGCCACCATGATTGTCTCAAGTCCCAATCTGCTAGGGAGATGACGATCAAGACATTGGGGTGGCAGAAGGGCAGGACGTTCTGTTTCGTGCTGGAAGCCAGCTCTTGTCCTTGGATTCAAGGGACGTCTGGCAGACGCTTCAGCTGGGCTGTAGGCTCTTCTGTCATGGAGCTGCTGAGAACTTGGAAGGGAAATGCCCTTGCTTTGTTGGAGGAGTGGGTCTTGAGCAGGATTGGGGCCGTTGGAAGATTCATCCGTCGCTAGTATACTCATTGACACGGATGGCTTGCAGTACATCTTGGATAGGCGACTTATATGAGCGAGCCATCGATTTGTTGAAGAACCAACTGCTGTCCCATGCACGGGCAGCCCAGCCAGCTATGCTCCCTTTCTTCGGTTACTGTAGGCCAACCACGCCTGTCGCAGTGAGCGCTCGTTCTCCTCGTTCGCCTCTGTGACCATGGCCCGAGAATTTTCACGCAGGTGCTCGGCGCAATGACTCAAATCCCCCACCGCTGAGGACATGTCCAAGTATGGCCAGTCTTTTTTTCCTTCTCTGGAAATCTGACGGGCGATTTCTAAAGTATTCAGAGTCGAGTAAAGGATCGCACGGATCTGCCATATAATTTCTTGCGCAGGCTTATGATGGACTTCCTGCATGTTCTCGAGTAGCAACAAGTCTTTCTTTTGGCGGGCACGCTCCCTAGACCAGAACGGCAAGACATGATAGAAAGGCCGGCTTGTGAGATTGTGTTGGAGTTGCAAGATACCTTGTTGGCGGTAACCGTCTAGTAGATTCCAGCTGGTATCTAAACGCACAAAGTGTTTCTCAGAATCATCGCCTTCTCTGATAAGCATCTCGATCTGAGGAACCACCTCGTCCAGGTAAGTGGTCATGTCCTTCACGATGTCGTAACCAAGCCACACCGCCAGTGCCCCAGTTCGCGTGCCGCGCTCCTCGACTTGATAGGCCAGCGAATCCAAGTTCATAGAAATTGCTTCCATATGCACGGTAATGTTGTAGTAGAGTCTGTACAACGACCGTCCCAACTTTTTCGCATTTCTGGCATATTCTACCCCTGCCCTCGAAGCCGCCTCCTTGTCTTTAATCTTGCTGTGTCGTATGTCTTGTGCCACATCAAGGAGTCCGATTTCCATGCTGCGGAACTGGTTCGCCCATGGCAAGAGCTCGATTGCTGGCTCCTTGAGTTTGACCGTCTCAATATTCGCTTCGAGGATCGGGCCTATGGGTGTAGCAGAGGTATTTGTGTATTTGGGAAGATCATGACACGAGATGCCAGCGAGTTGCAAGGTCTTCGGTCCTCCAGGTACGGAGCATGCAGCCATCAAAGCAGGATGTGAAGAAAGAGCAATCATGACAGACAAGAAAGCCAGCAAGACAACAATCTTCAAGATAATGCCGAGCATGAAGGTTAACGGAGCCGAGACGATTGGAGAGGCGAGGGCTTCGAACAGCCATATGAAAGGATCTGCCAGCAGATTGAATAAACTTGTCACTTCTGTCCGTCTCCAGAGTCTCTCGTTAATGGAGATTCCAGCTTGGGTGGAGGCTTGAGAGCTGCTTTCTTGCTAGCATGTTGCTGAGGTGTTTTGGCTAGACTGGGCGGCTTCATGGCAGGTTCTGCTGTTGACTGAGGGACTGACTTCCGAATGCTTTCTTCTTTGTTCGATTTGTACTTGGGGGTTCGATGGCAACTGCAATTTCCCAGAACGCAGTTTCCTCTAATTGGCTCCGGTTCTTTCTTAGGGCTCGCCCAGCAAATTGCTCTGGGCTTGGGGCTCTCCTGGATTCTCGGTGTTGCGGGTGACACATTCGAAGAATTCGGGGACCCAGTCTTGAGAAGAATGTGGATAGGTGGCAACAGGGCTATCTACCATCTAGAACAACAATGTAATAAAGCAGCAACAGGGGCCCGGTGACAGTAACGTACCCTCGTGCTGCAGAGGCTGTTGCTTGAGTGCGAAATAGGACGTTGTGGGAAATGGCCTTTGTTAAGTCATTTCCTAGGGGAGATGACTACGGTTGTTTGTTTCCGTCGTTCACCAGGGCGGTTTCGTCAGGCAAGCCTCCAGGAATGTGTCTCAAACAGATGCAACCGTTCATCCATGTCAATCCGCATCAGTACCCGTTCAAGGCGGAGAACTGTACGATTTCACACCTGACCGCACTCACTGCATCAATAATAGACTGGATCCAATGCCTGGACCTGTACATATTGACTTGCGGAAAGAGGCATGATCTGGCGTCATCATCGATGTGCATCCTTCACCTTGGCGGGTAGATTCAATTCGGAGGTATACGCTCCTTTCCAGAATGGATGTCCTCCTTCAACCGTAGACATTTTGTAAGTAGAAGCAAAATAGCGACTGCTCGGGACCCTCAGGCACGCGGCCGTTGCCGTTGCCGGTGGAAGTTATCCTTGTAGTACTCCTAATTACTGTAGACATACTATCGGTGACTATTGTTCTGGCCCACCGGCAAACATATTCAAGACTGAGGTCGGGAAGATAGATGGACTATTGGATTGCATTAATAATCAAGCCACTCCACACTCCAGACTCCACCGGCAAACTGGGCAGCCTTGGCTTTGGCCCTCGCATAGAACATGAAGAGGAACTCTGTGATCGTTGATGCCCGTGCCATGGTTTCTCCGAGACTGATTTCCGTCTATCTGGTTAAACTAGGCTGGTTTCTTATAACGCGCAGTTGCACTTGATCAATCCACCGGCACCGGCGCCGACACCGGCACTCAGCGGAAGACGCACAAGCAGCCACTGTTATTCGAGGAGAGAACGATGCCGCCTACTCGAGCGCGCTTGGCTTGTGTCAGATGCAGGCGACAGAAGCTGAAAGTAAGTGTCCATGCACATGTGGCTGGCGTGTGGCTGTGATTCAACCCAATCCAATCCAATCGAATCCACGCACATAGGATAGACGAGTCGTTGTGATGCAGTGATGCAGCCGAGGAGGAAACCAGGAACAATCTAAATAGCTCGTTTTGTTGTCTCTGGTCCACTCCCCAGCTTTGTCTTTATCGTTGATGTCAAGGCTGAGACTAACCAGCCCTACGGTACTATAGTGTGATAACGAACGGCCCTGCGCCTTATGTGTTCGTTCTGGATTCCAGTGCGAGGACAGTCAGCGCTCTACTAGGTAGGGATCCCCTAGGTCCTAGGATGTGCATCTGTGGTGATGCGAGATATATCTGAGGCTGATGGTGATGGCATAGGAGACGTCCAGCCACATCAACATCAGGGAGCAAGTCGACCGGGATCCGGACCGGGACCAGGACCAGGAATTCAGCCCCGGGCCAGGACCAGAGCAGCAAACGAGCCAGAACCAGGCTCGTGGATGGACGAGCAACTCCCACGCCGTCCGCGTCCGTTCCAAGCGACAGGGATGTGCTCTTTGCCAGCACCGACACCACTGCCGACACGGTCTCGCCTATTAACACCAACACCAACACCACCACGTCGCAAGCTAGATGGCAGAACGGAGAGGGCCCGAGCTTGAGTTTGAATTGTGATAGATCATCCAGCTTCGGGCTGGCCGACCAGGTGGGTTGGGTGTTTGACAGATGAAGCGCTCCTCTCCTTGTTGGCACACTGCACAATGCACACTACACATTGCACACTACACACTGCACACTACACACTACACACTACACACTACACACTACACACTACACACTACACACTACACACTACACACTACACACTACACACTATTCTCCTTCGTCCTAGTTCAAGCTGGTGACGAGAAACTAATAATATATGTGACATACTACAGCTCATCAAGACCTACGATTCCGAGTCTGGCAGATTGGACGATGCTGATGCCATTCCCGGCGGGACCGAGACCGGGACACCGTCTGGCTCTGAGCGAGATCAGTTTCAGTTTCAGTCCCAGTCTCGGTCTCAGTCTCAGTCTCAGGTTCACCGAAGCCAAATCGAAGTCGACGAGCGCGTACGCATCTCCGACCTACTGGGATGCCCTCTGCCTCCTGCTCCAGTCACCTGGATGTTGTTCGACACCTATATCCGCTCCGTGCACTGGTTTATGATGGTGGTCTATGAGTCTTCCCTGCGAGCCGAGCTGGCCGAGATGCTGAGATCCGGCCGCGCCCACCGTGGTCAGAAGTGCGTCTTGTATCTCATCGCGGTGATTCTCGCCATTGGCGCCGGATATGCTCGGGACGAATCAGAGGTTCACGTTGACGGTCAGGGCCATGGTCATGGAAAAGGTCACCCTCATGATAAATTGCCTGACGTCGACGTCAACATCGACCTCACCAAGTTACAGTCACGCCTTATCCAGACCGTCGAGGCCAATTTCTTGGACATGATCGATGTGGCCAGTGTGGCCTCGGTGCAGACGTGTATCCTACTGAGTTCATTTTACCTGTACAGCCACCGACCGAAACCGAAACCGAAGCGTTGTTTCATCATCAACGGCGCCGCCTTGAGAGCAGCCCAGGTGTTGGGTCTGCATCGAGAGTCGACCTGGGGCGCCATCAGCACGGTCGAAAGGGAAGTGCGCCGACGGGTCTGGTGGGCGTTGTATGTGTGCGACGGGTCAGTACTGCCAATACCCTTCCATGTTGCCATGTTACCATGCACCTGCCATGAACCTGTCACGCACCTGCCACGCACCTATCTATCTTTTACTTCTTCTTACCATGCACCTACCATGCACCTATCTATCTTTGATTTCTCCTTACCAAGCTCCCGCGGGCTGACCGGATCACACTGACGCTGACGCTGGGTATTATCTATCTAGGTTCATGGCGTTGACGTTTGGAAGCTGCTCTTGCATCCAAGACAACAGTTTCGCGGTCCAGATGCCTCGCAACATCGACGACACGTCCGACCCATGTCCCGGATTCGAGTCGGTTGAGAATGAGCAGTTCGAAGATGGAACCTGCGATCGCGTCACCACCCTGACATATCACAGACTCAAATTCAAGCTGTACCGCATCGGCTCTTCGATCACCCGAGACGTCTATTTCCACGAGAGCCGGACCCGGCGGTCCATGGCCGAGAGGGTGAAGAAAGCCCATCGAGCCCTGCTCGAGTGGGAAGAAAGTGTGCCGCTGGAATTGAGACCGAGCACGTTTCTTGGCAGAGACGGAGACAGAGGCAGAGGCAGAGACAGGCCAGGAGTGTCAGAGGCGGAGTCGGAGTCGGACCTGGATGCAAGGGCGTCCAGGTCCACTACCACTACCACCATCTTCCGTCTGCAAGCACTCTCCCTGCAGCTGTCGTACGACAGTATCCAAGTGAGTCTCCACAAGCCACTTTTGGTGTACAGCAAGATCCCAGGGGTGCCGGTGAGAGATGGAGAGACCTACTTGCCGGCTGGGGTGGGAATGGGGGTGGAGGTAGGGGTGGAGGTAGAGGCGGAAGGCCAGCACATCGACCTCGAAGAAAGCAGAGACCAATGCCTCCGGTCGGCCATGCGCACTTCTCGAATGGACGAATACCCAGCCACGCTCCGACAGGCGCGAAACACCCATGTGGCCGGATACATTGCGATCCAGGGCTTCGGGGCCGGAGTCATGCTGGTCATCTTCGCGCTGTCGCAGCCGTTGTCGGCCGCGGCCCAGGAGGCCAAGCAGGGACTCGGCCGACTGATCAAATTGCCCAACCACTTTGGCTGCTCGACCGCCATCCTCGAACAGAGCGGCCGTATCTTGGAGAAATTGCTCAGAGTCATCCTGGCCCAAGAGCTGAGACTGTTGACTACGGCGGACGAGGGGCGAGAGGTCGATATTCCTCTCAGGCGGTTCAGTCGGGCTAGGGCTGCAACAGTTACGCAGGGGGGTATACCTGCCGCAGCAGTGACTCAGGGCGCAGGGGGTGCAGCAGCAATCACCCAGAGGGCAGGGAGTGGTTTGGTAACGAATGCAAATGCAACTTCAGCAAGGGCAATGGCAATGACAGTGGCCAGTGGCACGACCACGACCGCGAATGTATCAGCGCCCTTGACCTCCACCTCCACCTCTACAATCGGTGCAGCGACCCACGCTGCTTTCCCGCCGGAGAGCTGCTTGCATAGTCTTCATGACGACCTTAACTTCGACTTTGGCCCTTCCTCAACCTCAACCTTTCCTCAGCCGTGCTCCCACGACTGGGAGGGTGTGTCGCTCCACAATCACAGTCACAATCATAGTCACAGTCAGCAACCCACCAGCACTGGCACTGGCACCGGTACCGGTACTGGCGTATCAGACTATTGGACTTGGTCTCGGACTCGGACACCGAGTCAATACGACACATTTCATGGCGGCAGTATTCTCGGCTTGCTGGAAGACCCGGGACAATCTTGGTTATGGGATGACTCGTTCGTCACGTAATGGCAATGGTTATGCTAATGGTTATGGTAATGTAATGAACCAACCACCCTAACCCTGACCCCGCAGACGTAGACGCAGATGTAGAGGTCTCTAGAGATACTACAGATTCCACTGCAGCCTGCAGGGGTTGAGTCCACTGGACTTGACCTAGGGATAGTGAGTGGGCAGAGTCTTACGGGCGGACACGCACACGCACACGCACACGCAGACACAGACACAGACACAGACACAGATACAAGCGAGATGGCGCTGTCCTGACAGAGATGAGGAGATGATGAATGGAATTCTACGAAGCGTTATCAAAGCAGTAGTAGCATTGATGTATTTCATCGGTGATTGATGTCCACACACAGCATAGGTTCGAGTTCGGGTTCGGGTCTACTATAGATGCCATGGCGGTACCAAGAGCCTTCTCTTCTCATCTTCATCTTCTCATCTTCTCATCCTATCTTCTCATCTTCTATACGCTCCACTTGTTTGCCTCATTGACGTCGGCAGCAACCGCTATTTTCGACGCTCTCACAAACTGTTCCGACTTCTCCTCCGCGGCGAGGCGATATGTGTTTCGGTAGACTTGATACCCCTCGTGGAACAAGGACTTTTTGTCGGACCAGCCCGTGTCTCGGCGCAGCTTGTCGGAGCCGACCCACTGCGGGAAGTCGAAAAAGGCCTTGAGAAATGTAGTGTTCGACCCGGACGCGGCGTCCCCGTACGACACTTTGACGCCCTCGACCCGTTCCACCACGGCCACGATCTCGGCCAGCGTCTCGTAGCGGTGGGCGGAGATGTTGTAGGCCTGGCCTGCCACGATGTGGCGGGGCGCCGTCGCCAGTGCCACGTACGCGGCGCCCACGTCGTCGATATGGGTGCCGTGCAAGATGGACGTGGGCGTGGAAGGGATGGTCACGACCCTCGTCCCGTCGGGTTGCGTCTTGGCTTGGTCCAGCACTTGGAACAGCTGTGAGTAGAAGCTGCTAGAACGGCCGTAGAGCGTGGTTGGCCGCGTGACGACACAGTCGAATTCGTCCGTGTACGCGGTCAGGATGTGGACGCCCGACTCGCAGCGCGGCACCAGGATGGGCGGCGGCCTGAGAGGGCTTTCTTCCGTGTGCGGGGCCAGCCCGGCTTCACCGTGGCGCAACGTCGTGCCGTAGTCTTTGCACCCGCTGGTGAAGATGACTAGAGGTTTGCCGGCCCCCTGGGCCTTGGAACGCGCACTGACCTGCTTGATCAGGGCCAGCACGTCGTTGAAGTGAGCCTGGTAGTGGACGAGGTCTTCGGAACATGTCGCGATCACGTCGATCGCCGGCAGTGTCGAGATGAAAGTGGACGGGTCGGCCGGGCTGCCGATGATTGGGGTCACTTCCTCCCTGATCAGGTCGGCCGCACTCCGCTCGCTGCGGATCAGCCCGTACGTCGTCCATCCTGCCAAAGAAAAGGCTCGGCATGCAGCAGAGCCGATGAAGCCGTTGGCCCCGGTGACCAAGACGGTTTTGGGCGCCATGGTATAGTAAGGAGTAAGTGGTAAAGCTGTACAGTAATAGAGAAGACTGGGAGGGGAATGTCTCAAACAGTTAAGGATGGGAGTGGGAGTGGGAGATAGAACGAGAATACAACTCGAGGTGCTTGCCCACGAGATTTATAGAGTTGAGACGTCGGTAACTCACAGGTATAGACAATCTAACTGTTACCTTTATAACCCACCGGAATAGTGGTTTAGTGGGTTAGTAATTAATGTCTCGCTCACGGACCCCTTTAAAATGCCGGTGGCATTAACGAGGCTGCTCCCGGTGGGATTTCGAGAAGGGACGTCTAGGAAAGACGAACGTCATGCGTCCTACCATAAAGTGGTGGTGATTGCTAGTCCAGAGGGAGCCACCGGACGTTGATGATTGACCTGCATAGATCGACGATAGCTCAGTTTAGATGTAGATGCCATTGTTGTGGAAGAAACAGCCTTAGAATCAAGATCAAGGTCAATTCTGGATCTGGTGGAATTACTAATACAAAAATTATACAAGGTCACGTGCAGAATACAGTTTCACGTGATATGGCATGGCATCAGGGCCTATAGTACTAGTAGGTCGGTCGTACGGTGACTGCGTCCATATACGGATACTTCATACTACTCAGTCTTAGGGTTATGGTTAGGTACTCTGTCCGTGTAAGAGCAGATGTTCAGACAACCTTTCGCAGGAGCGTGGCTTAAAGCGGCGGGGCGATATTTCACGTGATCCAACGAGCGAGAGGAAATCCATCCCCGCCGCAGCCTTGCAATGTTCACTACACTTACGGATACACTGCGCCATCTCACCAAACTCACACCCTGGCGTCGCCTCCGTTTTCGTCTAGTTACTCCATACGTACGGAGTATCTAGGTAGGCACCAACCTCAAGCGGTCACTAACTCGTAGTAAGGCAAGGGAAGGGAAGGCCAGGATCTCTATGGGTTGATCCCGGCACGACAATCCTTGCTCCGAGTGATCAGTGATCGAGCCCTTTGGAAGCGACTCACTTCGAGCGTGATGTGACGAGACGATGCATCCATCATTGGTCCCTTGAAAAAGCCCAAGCCCAAATAAAAGCCGGGCCCAAGCCCATGCCCAAGCAAAAGTCCGCACCAACCCACCGCCAACGCCCACCGACACGACATCCACCATGCCTCTCCATCTCCTTGGCAAAAAGTCATGGAATGTGTACAATCCAGCCAACATCGAGCGCGTGAAGCGCGACGAGGCTGAGGCGGCAAGACGGGCCTCGGAGCAAGAAAAGAGGGCATTGCAAGACGAAGCGGATGAGCGGATCCGACTGTTACAAGGTCAAGGCCAAGGCCAAGGCAAACCGGGAGACACAGGGCGGCAGCTCCATGCGTTGGACGAAGAGCAAGAGCATGGAAGTGCGTTGGACCAGGGATCTGGAGCAAACACAAACGCCGGCGCAGGGATACATACAAGTACAAGTACACCTCAACTTCGAATCCAGAAGCGTCGACTGGCAGGTGAAGATGACACGGACCGAGATATTCGAATTGCGCGCGAGACCCAGGTGGCCTCCTATTCGTCTACGGTGGGGCCGTCAATGACATCGACATCGACATCGACATCCACACTCAAACGTCAGCGTCTGGACACAGAGGACTATTCGATCGTCGATGCGAAGGGGAATATCTCACTGATCCCGGTTCCGGCCCCGACGCGAGACCAGGAATTCAAGAAACCGCAGATCGACGAAGACCCGTATACGGTGTATTTGTCACATGCTCTGGGCAAAGGGAAAGGCAAAGGGTCGGATCAACCGTGGTACAGTTCTGGGCTGGGGGGGAACAGTCTGGGCGGAAACGGTGTGGGCAGAAATGGTCTGATCGGTGTCAATGACGACAAGGAAAAGGAAACAGAAACGAACCCGGCAAGGGAACGATCACGATCACGAGACCGATGGGGCCAAGACACCCCCCGCCGACGGGAACGCGATGCCGCGCGCATAGCCGCCGCCGATCCTCTCGCCTCCATCAAGAAGGGGGTCAAGCAGCTACGCGAAGCGGAGAGGAGGCGCGCCGAGTGGAGAGAGCAGCGCGAGAGGGATCTTCGGGAGGTAGAGGATCTGGCGCGGTTGGCTGGTAGAACAAAGAGACGGAGTGGGAGAGGGAGAGGGCGGGAGGAAGAAGATGGTCTTTATGGTGGGAGAGGGCGGGGGGAAGGGGATGGTCTTCACGGTGAAGTCCGGCGGAGGAGAAAGCGACATGGGCTGCATGAGGATGAGCGTGAGCGTGAGCGTCAAGATGATCCAGTGCATAGCCGGGACAGGCGAGATAGGGACAGGCGCAGGGAGAATCGTGGCAATGCCAGTGGCAGTGGCAGAAAGGATCCGGATCCGGATCCAGATGAGGATGATGACGAGGATAGTATCGAAGGGTTCAACCTCGACGAGGGATACTCTAGGTCTCGAGACCGCGACCGCGACCGCGATCGCGACCACAACGAAGACCGTGACCATGACATGGAGGAAAGGAGCATGGAGGAAAGGAACATAGAGGAAAGACGCCATCACGCCCAGCAGGACCATCATGAGCGCCATCACCATCGCCATCGTCATCGTCATCACCACCGTCACGGCCACAGCAATAGCCACAGCCATCGTCAGCGTGAACGCGAACGCGGACGTGAACGCGAACGCGGACGTGAACGTGAACCTGGATTTCGATCTGAATGAGAACCTGACCATGGCTATGGCTATGGCGTTGACCATAGCTATGATTATGAAAATAAATATGATTATGACCATGGCCATGACCGTGATAGTCTTGGAAGCCTTGAGCAAGACTGAACGAATGATTGAACGAACGAATGACTAAAGAACTGAAGAACAAGCTGTCTACTATTTATTTATATTTATATCCTTATCCCTCTGTGCTCTATGCTCTGCAGTCTCCGTCCTCCAACCTCCAGCCTCACTCTATCAGAGTATTGAAATACTTTAATTTAGTGTAGATCTGTAGATTACAGTAATCTAATTCGATTTAATTGACTTGATTTGATTTAATTATTCCGCACCTTTACTTATCCTCCAGGTTCAGGTATCCTAATCATGCTATTCTAACTCTGACTCTAACCCTGACCCTGGCTCTGATTCTAACTCTGACTGTAATTGAATAGTCTAGATGTAGCATGAACCGACTGACTAACTAAATCAACTAACTAACTAACTAACAAACAAACAAACCAAAAGAACGAAACGAACGAAACGAGGAAAGAAACAAACAACAACGATATCCAACGTAAGTTCAGATGAACGCAGCAAGCATGATCCTGATCCTGATCCAGATCCTGATCCCATTCTCGACCTCCTATCATCCGAATACTCACCGCACCACTCACCACTCACCACCTTCCTCGACCGATAATTCCTGTTGTTTCTCGACCGACAATTCCTGTCTCCACCGAGAAACGCGGTGCTCTCTCCTTTCCACGCTCGACACCACATCACACATCACATGCGCCTCCTGGCCTTCTTTGACCAAGATCCGCTTCGACTTGGGATGATGATGCGCAGTGGGAATCCAAGATGATAGAATGGGATGACTAGACTGGACTGCCGTCGATCATTCGTCAAACCCAGCATCCAAGTACACCTCGTCAAAGTCGGCCTCAGTCTCACTCTCAGTCTCTTCGTCCATGGTGATATCATCCTCCGTCTCGTCTTCCTCCCCTGCAGAATTCATCCGCATCTGCATCAGACTGTCGACGTAGGCTGGTAGCGACCGGTACTCGAGAACACGGACGCCTTCACGAGTGCGGTGTTCGGACGGAGCTGTTTGGGCGTGCGCGTGCAAGTGCAAGTCCTCGTCCAAGTCCTCGTCGTCGTCGTAGTTCGAGCCTTCCTCCGTGTGAGAGTCCCACTCTAGAGGGCTGGCGAAGTCGTTCTGTGCTGCCCAGGTCACGCTGCGCTTGGCGTTGTGAGCGTGGGACTTGGGTGTGCGGGCGGTTTCTGTTGTCGGGCCACGAGCAGCCTCGTTCTCGACGAATCGCTGCAAAAGCGCGTCAAAGGCATTGTCGGCGTGGCGCGCCTGTCTCTGCCGTTGCTGGAGACCACCGTAGACAAATGGACTGGTGCTGGAAGTCCGGGCCTTTGAACTACCTCGTGTGGCACCGCGACCAGCGCGACCGCTCACTGCTCCACGGCGTCTGGGGGCGGCCTGCTTTCTGGCAGCGGTCTTGGTGGCGGCGGTCTTCGCAGCAGCGGCCTTCGTAGCAGCAGTCTTCGTAGCGGCAGTCTTCGTAGCGGCGGTCTTGGTTGCCGCTTTCTTAGTAGCGGCAATTTTGGTGGCAGCGGCCTTCGTAGCAGCGGTCTTGGTGGCGGCAGTCTTCGTAGCAGCAGTTTTGGGGGCAGCTTTCTTAGTGGCAGCGGTCTTGACAGTCCGCTGCTGCTTGGCCGGGGGAGCGTCTCCGTCGTCTCCATCACCAGGGGATTTGCTTTTACTCTTCGAAGGGCCTCGCGCAGGCCGAGGACTTCGACCTTCGTTGTCACCGGCCGCTGTCGTCGTATCATCCACAGGGGCTCGTTTGCGCTTGCCACCAATGGGGTTGGATGGCGGCGTTTTGCTTTTGCTCTTGGACGAGCCTCGCCCAGACCGACTCCGTCGACCTCCGTTGCTACCGGTACCTGTCGTGGTGGCATCGGCACCGGCACCGGCACCAACAGAAGTGTGGCTGTCGCTTGTCTCTGCTGGCTCCCTGCGAATGTACACCGTAGCCCCGTCATCCAATTTACTAAGAGCGATCGTTGTATCCTCGGTGTTTGTATTCGTGGGCAGCTTGTCGTCCAGCACAAAGCGGGGAAACTCGACCTTGAGACCTTGGACTCGTGCAGAGATCATCATGGACATCTGGCCTGGAGCTGGGTTCTCTGCCGTGGTGATTTCGAAAAACGAACCGTCATCAACCACGAGTTCGTCGTCGTCGTCGTCGTCGTCATCATCATTGCCAACTTGAGCCCACATTCTTTCTTCCCAGTCTTTTTGATCGACAATCTTTTCATAAAGCAGAACATACGGAGTCCAGCCCTTATCTTGCCGATTAACCGTGCTTTTCAGACTTGTCGGCTTCACGTCAGTATCGTTGATGGTGAAAGATCTTCCGTCGATGAAGACCTGGTTGGTATAGTGGCCCACGCTCCTGGTCCCCAGGTGATTGACAATTGCCTTGAGTCGATACTTGGTCGGCCCCTTGGGTTGGGCGGTGCCGCGGTGTTCAAGAAACGGACCCAGATTGAGAGTCTCACCGAGCTTCACTTTTGTCGTATCCTTGTCATAGGCCTCGCCTCGATGGCGGCTGGGGTTGTGCCGGAAGCGTGTGAGAGACAGGATCAAGACTTCAGGGAGCTGGCAGATCTGTCTGCGAACGGGTGTGCGGTGGCTGGCTAGACCGTCCAGTTCGGCCTGGTTCTGCTGTTCGGCATGGGCCTTCGCCTGTGCATCGTCTCCCGTAGCATCCAGTCGGTTCTGATGCGTTTGGTCGATGATGTACGGTCGGCATAGCTCGCAGAGCCAGCCTTCCTGTTCGCCCCGGGCATCTTTATAGATCAAAGATTCCAAAGCCACTGGGGCGGTGTTCTGTGCAGTCGGGGTTGATCTGGTGCTGCTTCTTCCTGCCCTCGGGGACGGCGATTTCGCTTCGGCGTTGTCGCTTGCCGATAGCTTTCCAATTGCAAGAGGCCAGACGGTCATTTTGTTCAGTGTTGCAATGCGCGTCATGGTGGGCAGACCTTCAAGAATGCCGCACATATTACAGCGGATACGCACAGTCTGGGAGACCGAGGTCATTTCGTCGATGGTTGTGCTCTTCAAGTCTTTCGCCTGGTCTTCGTCCAGTAAGCTGCGATACGAGCGACAGTTGTTAGCATGCATCATCTACCGATTTGGCCGGATACTTACCCTGCTTGTTGGAGCGTCGCACACAATTCGCCCAACTCGTCCTCAGCAATATCTGTAAGCCAACCTAGGAACTCGGTGGCGTCTTGCTGGCTGCCTGCACTCCATTCCGTGTCTCTCCCCTTGATTTTGGACTCGAAATGGTTCCAGAAGGCCTTCAGGGCATTGTTGAGTGCGTTGGTCTCCGGGTCGGTCCAATAGACGTCGGCGAGCTTGCTGAGCTCACACCAAACATCGGTATACGGGATGCCCTCCGCATTCTCGGCTGCTTCTTCGTCAGAGTCTTCGTCAACGACAGTCTTTGCCTCGACCTGGGTCTCTATTCGGACACCGGCGGCTATTAGCCTAGGTATGTATCTGACTTGGATCCAGTTCAAGATTCTTTTGCTTGAGAGCAACATGACAACAACCGCATTGCGGTAGCAGACCCAATCGCCAGGATTGGTAAACCCTCGGGGAGCCAGGGTGCGTCTCATACTATTTCGAGCTGCTGTTGTGGCTTCATCTGGGATTTGGGCTGGCAGGTCGAAGTCGGGCCCGGTAGACGTTGCTGGGCTGATCTCTCTGGCAGTGGTTGTTGGCGCCGTTGGATTGCTGGGCTGGTTTGCGCCGTTGTTGGCGGCGGCTCTCGGTGACACCATGGTAATCAACGGGGCAGGTCGACAATGAACGACAGTAGTAAAAGAGTCTCGGTCGAGAAAGCAACAAAACAAGTCAGAGTCGACAGAGAGAGTGCACGCATTAATGTGAACAGAGATGAGCTAGGAAGACAAGCGTGGTTGAACGAGCATAAAAGGATCTTTATTGCCATGGCCTCCAGACGCTTTCGTCGACGCTGAACAGGTTTGGACATGATGAACAATGACCTACAAGAAAAACGGGAGCAAAGGCCGGAAACGGTCAGTCTGGTACCAGCGCCACGGACACAACAAACTGGGCGGGTGGTGCTGAGGCCGGCGTGCTCTAGGCGCCCACAGAGAAACCAAGTTCGAGAAGTCGCGTGTGCGAGTGTAAAATCCGAACGCGGAAATGCTGTAGCATGAGCGACAATCAAGTCTCGTTGGTACCGTCGAGAGTCGAGAGTCGAGATTCGCAGCAGGCGAGGCTGAGAGCAAGTCAACGTCACGTGCCTGCATTCCGTGAGCATCAACAAACAAAGTGCAAGGTTTGTGG
This sequence comes from Capronia epimyces CBS 606.96, assembly GCF_000585565.1. Classification (NCBI taxonomy): domain Eukaryota; kingdom Fungi; phylum Ascomycota; class Eurotiomycetes; order Chaetothyriales; family Herpotrichiellaceae; genus Capronia; species Capronia epimyces. The sequence continues at coordinate 1,473,460 of NW_006912906.1, forward strand.
CATCCATAACTCCTCCCCTCGATCCCGATCTAGGGCCATGTTCGGTATAGGGATTGTTCGTACGGACTGACTGACAATCTGACATCGTTGGACCTATCCACCACTCAACGAGGCCAGAAAGAAACGCACGATCGTTGTCATGTTCAGGACCAAAGTCATGAGCATGGAAAGTAAGGTCTCGCCGTCAAACCCATAGGAACAGTGTACATAGTCTCCAGGTGTCTGGCCTTGAGTCCACAGGTACTTAGCGGTGTCAATCCCTCTCCTGCTGGTTGCGTCGTAGGTGTCGGAACCCCAGACAAAGGGCGGTCGCCGCGTTCGGCCATGGCCAGTGCGCTGCCCTTCCCTCCCGGTATTGGCATCATCCCTTTCATGCTGCTTCAGAGGCGGCGAAGCTCTGTCCATCTTAAGACCACTTTTGCAGTCCGTGCCAAAGGTGTTCTTGTGGGTACATTCGATCTCTAGTTGCTTTGTGAGGAGACAGAGTGTGGTGAGGTGCGTGATGACCAACGAGCCATAAGCACTTTGAGTTGTACTAACACTAAACTCCGATAAAGGCAGGTATGGCGAGAGGCTCCTTATCCCCTTTCTAGTGCAGCCTTCTGAGTCTTAGCCCACCTAGAGCCTACCTAGTAGGGGCACATATAGCTGCTTCCCCTTGTCTGCATGCTGTAGAGTCACAGAGTGTATCCGTACATTACAAAATGTCGTATTTCAGCCTTCACTATCTGATCACATTCCATGTGTTGCCATCATCATTGTCATCAGCCTCTCTCGGTGACTCGTAGTCAGTCCAGACCCCTCCACCCCAATCAGAATCCACCACTTCGCCATCCTTGTGATGTCGTCCCGATGGTCCCGATGCTTCCTGCACGTCGCCTTCCATCGCCGTCGAGGTTCAGTTTACTCAAAACTTCCGTGGGAATGGTCGGTATATATTTCTGTGCTCGTTCCCGATTCACGCCGCCAATGCCCGCCCCATACGTGATCAGCATGTCAGTCGAGGTTGGCAGTGAGAATGGAAGCATCAAAGTCTGGTCCAAGTTCAAGGCATTTCGTCGCAGCGGTGGATCAGTGTCGGATTCCACAGGAGACGATGTCGGTGGCGCCGATGCGCCTTGAGGGGTAGCCGGACTCTGATGGTCCTGACCAGATGCCCCATTCTGCCCAGTTGATGTGGCTGTATCTGATCCTGGGGCATCGACCACTGGCGTCCGAGGTCTGTGGATCAACGACTGCTGGCCTCTTTGTAGCTGCACCAAGAACTTCATATGCGCTTTGGGTAGGCGTTTCTCCCCCACCTCGGCCCTATAGTTCTTCACGGCGTGGATCAATTGCGTCGGAGTGAGTCGTTGCAGTTGAACCAACGTTGCCACCAAAGACTCTTGGTCTTCGCCAAGCGAACTAAAACACTGCAGCCATTGAAGCAGCTGAATGATCGGAGCCAGGTGTCGCCGAGCGGCGTCTACAGTGTTTTCTCCCGTAGAAATGGTCGATCCATTTTCGTAGTGTTCGGGTTGCCGGTTATTCGCACGCGCCCAGTCTTCGATTGCCGACACATTCATGCGAATCTGCATGGCCTTGGTTCTTGACAGGTATTTTCTCGTGTTCATAACACGGTTGAACAGTTCTGCTCCAATCCAATATAAGAGCTGAGATAAAATCTGGGCTGTGATCACAGAGTGAATGTCATAGAGATCCAGCACAAACAAGGTCGAAGAGAGGAGGGAGGTGATGTTTCGTGGTGAGGTCTGGGCTCGTCGCTTCGGCGAAGGAGGCCGAAATCGTTTCTCTGGCGGCTCTTCTTTCGCTTTCGATTTCGATTTGAACACTTTCCACTCGCCCTGAAAGGCAATGTCGTCCAGCCCAGGGATGGTCTCGTGATCTAGCATGGCCACGTCCAGGACTTTGTTCATCCTCCTTTCAGCATCCCGAATGATGAGAATGTACGTCTCATTGATCAGTTCAGCCAATTCGAGCTGATACTTGGATGTCGCCTCAACGAGGCCGGCGTCCTTTTTGAGGTAATGAAGCAACAATGTCGCGTTCGAAATCCAGAAAGCGAGCATGGTCATGTCCCATTGATGACGCTCGATCACGTCGTTGATCAGGTCCAGCGCTTTCGTCAAGACTTCGTCTAACAGAGAGGCAGTCATATGATAATGGGCGTAGCGGGCCATTAAGAAGATGAGATTGGCCGGCACCGGTTTCTGTGAGGGCGATCGCTGAGGGGTCATGTTGGTGATGATGAGGTCAAAAATGGCGTCGAGCTTGTCCGCCTGGAAGACGAACATTTGGTCCCCGATGCAACGATCCCAGACAAACTCTTCTTCGGTTTCAAACTCAATGGGCGACTAAAACTGTTAACAAGAGACCGTTGGACACCTGCTCGGGCTCAGACATACCTCTGGCTGTTCATCAAACCCCAAGGTTGACAGGTCGACCTCCAGGTTGGCGGCGCTCTCCTGCATCATCATGCGCCGCTTCAGTTCATTTTCCGCCATCTCCTCTTCAAACCGATCCTGCGAGAAGCCAGAGTTATAGAAGTCGCCTTCTAAGCTTGAAACTCCGAAGTGATAGCCATTTTCATGGAGATAATGTGACAAGTCAGATCCTGGTTGAAGGAAGTCCAGCGCTGTGCCGCCCGAAGAGGATTTGATGTCAGGATTGGCTCCATGGTCGAGAAGGAGTTTGGCAATTTGTTTATGACGGTTGGTCATTGCCCACATCAGTGCACTCCACTGATTTCGGTCCTGCTGGTCCACCAGGGCTCCCGCGTCCAACAGCGCAGCCACAACTTCATAGTGGCCCTGGATTGTGTCAGCTAGGCCGTGCACACCGAGTCTCGGGCTCTCTTACGAAGCAACTGGCGTAGATCAAAGGGACCGTTCCCTCCTCGTCCGGCTGGTTGACATCCACAAACTCCTTGGCCCTTCCTCCAACCAGCTTTTGTATTCGTGCCACATCTCCGTTGCTCGCGGCCATGTTAAGGCTTTTCTGCAGGATCTCCTTCTTGTCACTAGCAGAGAGCTTCTCGTCTGTGGCAATGGCGTCCTCGTCTTGCCCTGGACTTCCATCTTCTCTGTGATGAGCCTGAGCGGCGACCATTTCCATCAGCCGGGAATCACTATCCTGTATTCGGGTGTACGTCTCTTCATCGTCGTAGGCTGGGGTGTCTAGATGAAGGTCGAACGGGAGCGGCCGTGCCGGAGTAGGTGCAGTGATATATTGGGATGAGCCTATGACAGGTACGGGAGTCGTGTCAGTGGTCTGTAGACGATCCACGAGACGACGGGTCGCGGTAGGCCCTCACCTTGCCAACCATCGTATATCTCGGTCCCTCCACTATATTCGGGCAGGGCACGGCGGTCATCCAGAGAGGTCGGCAGGTCAACTGGCAGCTTGCGCGGTACCTGTGGCGAGGGTGAGAGAGAGCCGTTGGGGGAAGCTGGCTCCTGGAGATCCATGTTGTCGGCTACGCGGCGAATGGGTGGGATCTGGGCTCATGTCGCGAGAGCGCAGCCCAAGCAAGCATGAGTTGGCCTGGTCTCCAAACTTCAACGAGGCTTTAGCCTGCGACCATCGTGAAGACAACGAGATTGCTGTGGGCGCCAACCTGTCCAGAATCGAGGACAGCCGGCAGTCAAGTCGCAGGTTGGCGTCGGTGACAGCGGTGCCTCCGCCCGCCGTGTCTCGCAGCGTCCCTTCAATTGTTCGCGTGCTTGGCGGATCAAGCAATGGTGCACCCTGATCATGCCGCTTTTACACCCGCTCACCTCGACGCTCACTTCGCCGCTCACCCTTTGATAATCCAGCCTGGGACCAAGCTATGGTCGATATTGTCTCATTTCTATAAGCACGTGAATATAGGAGGCGGCCATGGCCAAGTTGCCATAAGTGAGGTGTAGACCATGCACAGGTCTGCAGCCTCGCCCGACATGGAAAGCTGGATATTAGAGCGACTACCAATAACTTGTATATGTATGTATACTCGACAGGCTCTCAATTCGACTCCGGTCCAATACCGAATCATGATGCATATTCCAGGAATGCCCAAAGATTACTTTGTATGAGCACACCCAGACATGATACAGGAGCCCCCAAGGCCCAGGCCCAGGCCCGACTTTATACCCATCCTCGCGTTATGCCAGCGCTCGCATCCAACAGACAACAAGCTCCAGATGGTTCCTCCCTCCTGTTCCCTAATCCAACGAGACAATTCTTTGCCAAATCCCACCCTTTCCGAAACCTCCTGCTGATAACGCCGTCGCTTGAACGCTCGGTATTACCCATACCCATTTATCCGAACCGCCGGTTGGTGGCATCAAGGCCCGGAGCGATCCACCCAGTAATTAGAGAAAGAAAAGCGCCTCTTGACCAGTATTAACATCATCGTTCCAGCATTTGGCTGGCGCTGCGAATTTGGCCATCCGACAGAGCGGCCAGCCAAAGGCACCGCTCGATGACTCCAGGTAGGGGGTCGAAATTATACCTGGAACTTGCATCGATCAACCTTAAGAGTCCCTTCACAATGAGAGCGGTTGTTCGATAGCGCTCAAAGTTGACCAGAGGTTCGGTCCCACGTCCGACCTGAATTTGGGACGGCTTTTGGGCATTATAAGTCAAGTCATGGACATAGAGGCCTAGGCTGAGTTAGCAAGATAGCAATGAAGAGAACCCCCGAACAAACTGACCGATAAAAGGAACACAGCCATCGCTCAGATCGGCCGATTCCATTTCTAGACGAAGTTCATGGAAGTTGCGGACCGGTTGCACGAGTGCCTCCATGTGCTTGAGGAGGGACTTGTCAGGACCCGACACCATGTCCCAGGTCTTTGTAAGTCGGGTGCAATCCGTCGAGGTGAGTGCAATGGTAAGCTGGAGCATGGTTGCGTAATTATGCAGCCGGCGTGCATGCGCAGCGACGTGTATAAATTTGGTGATGACTCGTGCTCGCTCATGCACATCGTGAGTGAGGATGATTTCGGACAATGCCCATTTGACCACAAGATTGAAGCGGGTAATGACCAGATCAATCCCCCTGATGTGTCCATTTGTCAGGCAGTCCACCCAGTCCAAGATGTCAGCGGCCTTGCTGCTCCAACGCATGTCCACCAAGTCCGACCACTCAACTTCGGAGAGCGCCGACTTCTCCACGAGGGTCATTTGCTGCGCGAGGACTTGCGAATCACATGCGAGAACGAACGGGATGTGCGCCGGGCCCGCTGGTAGGCGAGCTAGTGGCTGCAACGATGAAGAATCTTGGAACTGCGTCGGTTGAGGGGGCGGGGGGGTTGCTCCTCGATTCGCCTCTGCAGCGCCAACCGGATCTGATATTCGCGTAGGATCCTCCGGAACATTGAGGTTCACAACTGAAGCATAGGTTAGTGGGTGAGCTGGTATCTCCAGTCCGGAGAGGGCGGTCCCGGGTGCCGCAAGCATGGGTTGGATAGAACGGTCTGCAATCTCGGCATGATTGATGATGTCGACGGATATCTCTGAAGACAAGTCCGAAAGATTCTCATCCTCGTCCAGAAGAAAGGATTGAGCACTTTCATTGGCCGTCGATGGTCTGGCCCCGCTGTTGTGATTCTTGCTGGCACTAGGAGGTGGCCCTTTTGGAAGGTGAAACAACTGCGGAGGATCTTGAGCAAAGTACCCAGGTGCAATTGTTCCAGGTGGTGCCTCGACATCGACATCCAGGGGCAATACCTGGCTGACGCTCTCAAAACCCCTTTCGCGCTTCAAAAGAGGAAGAGAGCCATAAGACTCCTCCGAGTCTGCGACAGATTCTGTGGGAAGTCCATAGATCGATGACCTCCGTGATGACAAGGGCTTTGCTTCTACAACTTCGGGGGCGTCAATGGACCTCTCATCGTGAGATGATTCAGATGCCACCTCATTGACTGTTGCGCGAATCTGACCATTGCTCGGGTGCGAAACGGGCCCGGCAAGGGTGATGGGCTCGATAGATGCTGGGTAATGGCGTCGAGAGCTCGAACCGAAATCAGGCAGCGACCGCCTCTTTCCCGTGGTATCAATCGGGTGTTGGTCGATGGGTGGTGATTTCTTCTCATAACGCCCTTCAAGCTTCATTAGTGTCGCTTCGAGTCCACCATCATCATCGTCGGGGATGGCAGAAAACCCGGCGATAGCGGCCTCAAATGAAGGACGCAGATGCTGTGAGGAATGGGTGTTGATCATGGAGACTGTTTTATTGGGAGGCGGTGCATTCGTCGGTCCACCTTGAATAGCGGTCTCTGTCTTCATGATGAGCAAGGATTCATGAGGCGAATCAGAGGCCGCGCTTGCTGTGTCGAGGGAGGCGTGGTGGCTCGCATGGTCTAAATCTTGTACATTCCCGACGAGACGCAAATCGCCCCCTGGTCTTCGTCTTAGTGGGTGAGACGGAAGCGATGGCTGTGAGGTATCATCCAAGTCCTTATCCTGCTCGTTCTGCACCGGATCTGGATCCGCGGGGAGAGTGGGCACGTCCTCTGGAGACACGCTTTCAATTGGTTCCGAAACGTCGAGTATCTGAACGTCATCCCGTACAGTCCTAGAGCTAGCAGTCATTGGCGAAAGAGGCCTACGTGCCACCTCTGCCAGGCCAGGGCTGTCCTCTGAAGGTGGCCCAGATTGGGCCAGATTCATTGTGCCCGATTCCGATAGACCTTCAGGGCCTTGGATGGCTGGAGTGTCCCGTTCGTCTCCAAGGACATTTGAGCTTCTCTGGGTCGCGGCGGCGTCAATACTTCCCCCTCGAAGCTCGCCGGTAGCCACGGCATGTCCATCCTGAAAGGAGAGGGCAGGTGTAATTTCATTCGGTTGGTCAGCGGGGAGGGCACCCGACATTGCCGGTACGTCATCGCCGGTAGCATCCACGATGAGGATAGAACCGCTTTCAGCCGTTGCATGACTAACTTGCCGTGGGGTTATTAGCCGATCACTACCGTCTGCGGTAGGCTGGAAAGGAGGATGGCTTGCGAAGAGTGGCCCATAAGTGATCCGACGTTTTGTCGGGAATTTCGTTTCATAGCTCTGACAGACCGCCGCACATAGGAGATCAATCCGGACCTCGCCCTTCTTGGACATTGCCGTTCCAGCCTTGTGCCGTAACTCATCGTGAGACTTGGAGACGTTGAGGGGAAGGTGTGATTTGTGACCTCGGACAGGGGCGTCTTGCGAGGATTGTGAAACTGCCAAAAGTGTCACGTTGACATTTCCGTGTTTGCTGCTCAAGACTTTCCGCAAAGAGCCAAAAATATTTCTTCCAACGGGATTGTTACCCGTGTGTGCCCCATGCTCCCTTCCAGAGAGACCCTGCACACTTCCTGGCTCATTCCGATCAAGCGATTGTGTTGATCCTGAGGACACGATCTGGACAAAGGGGGCACTTGGACTGTACAGGAGACCCCGAATAATACCTCCGTCTTCCACGAGCACCGCAGGTGAATCAGTATCACTCTTTCGGGGTGTAGGCTCTCTGTTGCTATCAATTGAGCTTGCACCTCGTTTGTGGCCCAGGGATTTGGGCGCGAGTGTCGTGTGCGTCTTGACCTGGAGGTTCGCCGGTGCATTCTTACGTCTTTGTTGAACCGACACCGGGTGAGGCCCTTTGCAGAAGGCATCACCGTCACCGCTGGGCTTCAGTAAATATTTTGGTGCAAAGCAAGAGTTGACATGCAGGCTACCATCGCTGGCCAGTGAGTCCGGATCCCTATCAGAAGCCAATGACTTCTGTCGAGTATGGCGCTGATGAGACTTGACGCTTGGGTCTGCTTCAAACCAGCTGGTGGATGGGCCACGCAGGACTTCTGGTTGGGGTGCTTGAGGTTGTACCGGGTGAGGACGGGCGCTGACACCGACACGAGAGGTGGGCGTGGCTTCAGTATCGACTGTACCTCCGCCTGGCTGAATCTCCTCTTCTTGATCGCCATCCAATTGAAAATCCTCTGGACTCCAACAGAGCGAGCAGCGGCCGTTCCAACAGCGTTTTAAGTCGCGCAAAAGCTTGAGGTCACTAAACCCATGTTGCGGGCTTGCCTTCACATCGGCATACAGCTCGTTAATCTCGTCACAGAAACGCTGTCGTAGGCGAAGATCGACGAAAAAGTCGTCCATGAAATAATTCAGAATCCAATGTCTGAGTGCCGCAAAGGTCCGAACCCGAATGATTCTCCCATCCTCCTCCAAGCGACCGATTGCCCATCTTAGCCGTGCAAGGAGGAGGTCCAAAACGCTGTGAGTCGACATATACGATCGAAAGGTCAGGAAGAAATCAGACACAAGTTCGTAATCCATGAACGAATCCGAGGAAATTTGAGCAATGATCCGAGCTGGAGTTGCCGCGGTAATCTCTTGCACATTCTGACAGTAGCGAACAATAGAGGGATCATCATAAACGGCGTTCAGATCATCGAAAAGCTTGGGCCGGGCCGAGCTCGTCAAGGTTGAAACTGTCCGAGACGTTGACCCGAACGAAGTCTCGCGCGCCACTGGCGAAGCGTCGGGTTTGGCGAATACTTCGAGTCCAGGCGCTGGCGTCGCCCCAACGTGGCGGCCGTCGTCGAACATAGCCGCAGTAGGTGTCATATCAGATGGGGCAACGGATCCCCGGGTGTAGGAGGAGCTGCGCAGCATGGGAGTTCCATGGGAACTGAAACGAAAGGTCCCAATACGATAATGCGGGATTGGCACCTCTAGGGTTGGCAAGGCATCCTTGTTTTCCTCTCGGGAGGATCTAGCAACTGATTCTGGCCGGGCAGTATTCGGGCGATTGATGACAATCTTCAGAGTCTTCGATTTCGATGCGGACAACGACTGGCGATGGTCCTCCACGGTGGAGAAAGATTGCGAGCGGCCGTGATGCGGACCCGACACTGCCCTGACAGAAAGCCGTCTCGATCGCTCCGATGGGGAAGCCGAGCGCGGTAGAGGAGCCACATCAGAAGGATTGGCCGCGATTTTGCTGTTTGAAAAGCTGGCATAGTCGTCATCTCCTAGATGAGCAGGGGCAGTGGACGGAATGGTCAAGACCACCGGTGAGACAACATGGTTCTGCGGCGGTACATGTATTTGGTGGGCCGAGGGCCTAGCACAACATCAGTAATGGAACGTCAACTTTCATGGTAGAGCAAGGCCTACGTCAGGTACAGGATGCCTCCGGTGCCGACATTCCCAATCGTGAAGTTGCGACCTTCTCTAGTGTCTGCGATCGAGTCTAGAGGCTTTGTTTTCCTGCCGAGTTTTGTAGACCGCTGCCTCAAGACTTCTGTGCTGTTCTTTGCACGTCTGAGCGAATTTGACCTTTTCTTCGGCGTGGCATTGGGAGCGGAGTTATTCCTATAATGTCTGCGAGACAGATCGGTATCTGGAGTCATGCTGCTCTTTCTCGGACTGGAGCCATGTTGCGAAGCTGTGGGAGCGGTTGTGGCGCCGGTGATATGACTGGCAAGCACAGGGTCGAGGGAAATCAGAGAAACATGACTGCTAATGGTAGATTCAGAGACCATTGCGACCGAGAATCAAGGTCAAAGATGACTCCAAGTGTCCAGCAACATGTTTATGTGGAGGATGGCAATAGAAGCAGGGCGGTCATCGTGGCGGATTGTCGCATGGCATCAATGGCCCACGGAATGAGTGTGCTACCGAGTCGCACAGCCCTCGACTCGACGGGTTTGGGGAGACTCGTGTGAGGCTGGATATCTTTGCGACGCGACAAGTGCAGACTCGCTCTATCCTATTTTCACTCCAACGCTGTTCCGACACCGCTGGTTTGAGGGAGAGGAGATGTTGCGACGGAGGCAGAGGCAGAATATTCGCTCCGAGGCGGGTCTTGCGAGACTGGAGGAATCGCGATCTCGGCTCACGACGGTCGTCAAAATCGGGGAGCTGGGTATTGGCGAGCGATCGCAACACAAAGGTGAGGCAGCAAGCAAGGGAAGGTGACAGAGGGTTCTGGGTGGTGGCGGAGGAGGGTGCGCAAAGCAAGCAGGCGCAGGAAAGAGAGCAACATGCAGATCGCATGCAAATCATGGAAGTGGCCGATGTGGCTGACTGCTCTGGGTGTAGTAGTAGCAGGAGCAGAGGCCAGCCAAACCCGGAAGCGAACGAACGGCACGATCACGGGTCCCGATTGTGACAGTGGAAAAGCCCAGCCCGCAACAGCTGTGATGGAAGTACGTATGGAGTATCATGACCTATGCGTACTACTTCTTAGAGTGAGGCGTTCGTCCTCGCAAATGGGTTTTGTTATTTGGGTCTTGACTCAGTCGGACCTAGGCCTTCTCTTAGACGTCGACTATCCTCCCTATTTCTCTTCCACGCGAGAGCGATCAACTGTAGTTCGCCCACCGCCACTGCCTGATAGGCGCGGATTCTGAGGCTGGGTCCCCTGTGCCGGGACTGCGCTCTGAGTCTGGCTATCCGTACCTGTTTGGTGCCTGTCGTCTTTACCGATGGTGCCGAGTATCAGCGAAATTGCCAGGGACCAAGGAACCGGCAAGAGAAATGAAGATGACGACAGCGGTTGGATCTGAGGGTCGGTGTTGGGTCGACGAGCTCAGCTGTGGTGGCTGGATGTTATTATAGCTGTCAGAGGATATCAAATCCCTGCTTTAGGCAGGCCTGATGAGCTCTGGGTGATCTCTGGCTGCGTGCCTGGAACATACTATAACGTGCCATCCGTACTTTGTGGCTGTTTGCCGAAATTCTCAGGTGCGAGGTGCGAGGTACGAGGTGCGGTGCGCAGCTGGGTCACCTACGGTGGGTTGGCCTCCCCACCTGTCCGAGCCTGCGGTTCTGCCTACAACCTCTGTAGAAGTATCCGTACCCAGCCAGTATCCGTCTCTGCGACCACTACTCCATACCTACCTGACACTACCACTGCATACGAATGTACGGATACATCGTCTGCTAGCTGTCTTTTCTTCCATCTCGACTCTCACTCGTCTACTTTTTCACCTCAACGGCCAATGATACTCGCCAACACATGGCCGAGACTTCTGACACTCGGCTTGGCTTCACGAGACTGACTTAGCATCTATGTCTAGAGACCAACGACCCTGCTCCAGCCTCTTCTCTCCCACTACCGAGTATCCGTACACTATCACCTGCCATCCAAAGTATCCGTATTCAGCAGGCTCCGGAGTGCTGATCTCTTCGGAAAGGGATAAGCTGCACGTCACCTCAAATTTTAACTGGCAGCAATGACACCCACTATTTGGAGATGCATTAAGCCTCACCTTGTCGTCGGATGCCACGTCCTTTGGACTCAGGTGTGATCTTCACGGCGGTGTACTGGACGAGCTTGAATTGTCATTAATGTTGAATGGAGAGCCAGCCTCTTTCTTTTCTCACAAGCGCCATCCTCACAATCAAGAGCCTCTCCCCTTCTACTTGTCAACATCTCGGAAGGCCCTCTTACCAGATATGTGTACGGAGGACAGTCCTGCCTCCTCGAGTCAGGATCAACCAGTGTGATTCTATTATGCTCATCCGCAACGCTGTTGATACTAAAAATGCCTTGGATGATATGTGTTTGGACATGCCACAAAGGAGGTTTATCCTCACTCAAGAAACAAGTAGTACTCCGTATATATTTTCGGGCTTTCGGAAACACCGAGCTGAAGGGTTCAGCTGGAACTTGGCCGTAACTGTCGTGTCACCACGGCAGCTCTTCATCACGAGTCGTCCCAGCTATTTTGCCCCTGAGATAACATGAAAGAATCGACAATTCTCCCGCAGTAGCTGGTAGTCTGACTCGAGCCACGAACACTCCGTGAGCGCAGACACATCAGGAAAAGACGGACTGCAGCTTGTCGAGCCTCTGGGCCATACTAGCCCAGACATAAAGCAGCAGAACTTTCGAAGCAGGTTGAAGACATTCCTAGGTAGTAAGCTCACGGATATCTTAGAGCAAATTGAACAATTCCATCGATGCAATATTTGTTCCGACCTTCACGAAGCTATCGCGAAGAGAGACCATCCAGCTTCGGACGTCCAATCTTTGGGTGCTCTGACTTGGCAGAAAAAGAACCCGGCGAACATATGCAAGGCATTGACACGAGAGACAGGCATGGCAAAGGGAAATGCAGGGACTGGTCAGTCTTGACGAGATCTCTAGATTCAATCTGGGCCACTGCAGGAAAGATGAGTGGTTTTCGGTTGGCAGAGCGGCCTAGATAAGGTACGTAAGCCCAAATGCGGAACAGAGTTTTTCCATGCCGAAGCCGACTTCATCTTGGTATCTGAGTTCGATGATGCTCCATCTCACTCCCACCTCCTCCACTTGCTTCCCGACTCCCGACGGGCTTCTCTGGCCCAAAAAGAAGCTTGCACCGGCGCTTCCTCCGCCATGGCCGAGACAATGATTACATCAAGCAGCTTCTGATCGCTGTTCACGTACTCCTGCATACCTCATTGTGCATTCCACTGAGACGTTGTTATCTGCTGCGCCGCGTCGGCCTTTGATCAGCATCCTGCTGCAACCCTACACGATAACGTGAGATAATTGTATGTGCAAAAATTTTCTCCATCAGGCTGATGAGCGCGCATTCTGGTGCTGGTGTGATGGGTCTCATGTTGTCTTGCCACATCAACTCTAGCACGGCCGGCGTACCCGCTCTCCGCCATCTATATTGCAAAATGACCTATCAGTGTCTTGTCGAGCGTGGACTTTTCAGGTGAGGTAGCCTTGCAGAGTATCAAGACCCCTGTTTTTTGCCTCAGTTACGTCGAACACCTTCCAATGGGTAGGTTCCCTTACGGAATTTTTTCCCTTCCACCCCTACCCGACAAACCACAATCCACTCTTGCTGATTGTTATCCGCGTTTCTATTCGTGCTTTGCAATGTCCTCTCGTCGCATCTGGCCGACGACCTCGGGGGGGCCCTCTCCATTCACGCCTTTTAATATGAGAGCACCTTCTGTCATTGTTGCACGGTCCCTTCAAGCACCAAACATCCACCATTTTTTTTATATATACAGAACCTAAGACAGTCTCCTCCACAATCCACGATGGAAAAGGATGTTGAGGCAGGGTCCGATGGCTTCAGCTCTCGCTTCGACGTATCGCAGGGCAAGGTCGAGTTGCCGCGTGCACCCACGGCGTTCGGCCGTTTTGTTGACAGCTTTAAACGAAATCCTAATGCACGCGTTACTACCGAAGCAATCGACGCAGATGGCAAACGTCTCCCAGATCAACCTCCTGCTGAACCGGCACTCGCTATGAAGCTGAAATCACGACATCTACAGATGATTGCTATTGGCGGTTCCATCGGTCGGTCCCCCTTAGACCCCTCGCAGAACACCGCTGATGAAATGTAGGAACTGGCTTGTTCGTGGGTTCGGGATCTGCTCTTGCAACCGGAGGGCCTGCATCTTTGATCATCGCATATGGCTTGATCGGCGTCATGCTTTTTTGCACCGTACAAGCGCTGGGCGAGCTGGCAGTGGCCTATCCCGTTGCTGGTGCATTTTCTGTCTATGCAAGTCGATTTCTGGATCCAGCCTGGGGCTTTGCGATGGGTTGGAAGTTAGTGTCGCTTCACTACTATGAGGAACCATCAAGCTGACGATCGTTTAGCTATGCCCTTCAATGGATGGTCACACTACCACTTGAGATCGTGGCGGCATCCCTCACGCTGGAATTCTGGCCCGGGACTCGAGATACCAACAGTGCCGCTTGGGTGACAATCTTTCTCTTCGTGATCATCGCCATCAACTTCTTCGGAGTCAGGGGGTACGGTGAAGCCGAATTTGTATTCTCCATTATCAAGGTCATTGCGGTCGTCGGATTCGTTATCCTCGGAATCATCATCAACACTGGGGGTGTGCCCGGCGACCCTCGAGGGTATATGGGCGCTCACTACTGGTATGACCCAGGCGCTTTTGTACGTTCAGGCCCACGCCTCAAAGATATGGGAAAGACAGACTAACATTCTTCAGAATGCTGGCTTCAAGGGTCTTTGCTCCGTGTTTGTGACGGCGGCATTTTCCTTCTCCGGAACCGAGTTGGTAGGTTTGGCGGCCGCGGAGACGGAAAATCCACGTACTTCGCTGCCCAGGGCCGTGAAGCAGGTCTTCTGGCGAATTGCGCTTGTAGGTGACCTCGAATTCCCGCAACTAGAAATTCTTACTGACGGGCATTCCAGTTCTACATGGTCTCCCTCACCATCGTAGGAGTGTTGGTCCCTTACAACGACCCAGACCTCCTCAACGGCACCAGCTCCGCCGACGCCAATGCCTCCCCCTTTGTGATTGCCGTGCGCAATGCCGGCATCGACGCGGTTCCATCCATCATGAATGTTGTTATCCTGATTGCCGTCCTGTCCGTCGGCAATTCCTCCATCTACGGCGCCAGCCGTACGCTCGCCGCCCTGGCAGATATGGGACAAGCCCCGAAAATCTTGGGCTACATAGACCGCGCCGGGCGCCCTCTGGTGTCGATCATCGTTTCCTCTCTGATTGGCTTCCTGTGCTACATTGTCGCAGCTGGTCCAGAAACCACCACCGAAGCATTCAACTGGATGATTGCCATCAGTGGGTTGGCCGCCATCTTTACATGGTACGGGCTGAAATCGCACCCCCAACAGCTACCCATTAGCATTTATACTAATTCTAATACTAATACTAATGCTGACCTTTTGTCTCAGGGGATCCATTTGTCTTGCGCACATCCGTTTCCGTCGAGCCTGGCGCCTTGCCGGCCACACCCTTGACGAATTGGCCTTCAAATCCCAAGCGACCGTCTACGGTTCTTGGCTCGGTCTGATCATGAACATTCTCATCCTCATTGCACAATTCTGGACCGGCTTCGCGCCCATCGGATATGCCGACATGACTGCCGGGGAGCGGGTCAAGAACTTTTTCGAAGGCTATCTCGCCGCCCCGATCGTCATCGTCATGTATCTCGGCTACAAGATCGTCCGGAGGACCAAGTTCCGAAGAGCCCGGGAGATCGACCTCACCAGCGGCAGGAGAGAATTGAACCTCCAGGAGATCTTGGAGGAGGAGCGCAGAATCCAGGCCACGTGGCCCCGGTGGAAGAAGGTGTGGCACATCATCTGTTGAGATGGTACTACATCGAAATAGAATACAAGAATACAAGAATACAAGAATACAAAAGGAAAAGAGGGAAAGAGGAAAAGAGGAAAAGAGAAAAAGAGAAAAAGAGGAAAAGAGAAAAAGAGAAATTCATGTTTTAGACTTGTGGCCATGGTCATGGTGCTGGAAGCACCGCGGCTGCTGTCAAAATACCTTGACTAGATGAGTGTCTCGGTAAAAGAGGCTTGGGTTTACGATATGATAGCGGACTCATGATGATGATGAGGATGATGATGATGATGATGAATGATGATCAACGACAGAGCTCGTGGTACGAAAAGTGAATACATATAATATAACTGTATATTATATATATATAGAGATCTCTCTCTCTCTCTCTCTCTCTCTCTCTCTCTCTCTCTCTCTCCATTCATTTATTTATATCAACTGTCCAAGTTTCCCAATATCGACAAACAACCCTGTTGTCGGGATACCAGGTACAGAGCACCGTACTCTTATACCTATCCGTACACATACTAATGTACCTGAGGTATGTATACATGTACTCGGTACTTGTTGCCGAGAGAACCGAACCCCCAAGGCCCGCCGTGGATGGAGTACGTACCTAGGTATGCACTCGGCAGCAATGCCGGACATCAGAGTAAGAGGTCCCGTTGTGGCACCAGACGTATTCAACCCTCCTCAACGATTGGTGTCTTGTCTTCCCGACCAGGAGCGTCTTCATTGTCAATAGGTACGTTTCGGATTGGCAGCGGAACAGAAGCAGGCGTTGAGGCGGGAGAGTTTAGTGCGGTTCCGAACCTGAGCCTTTCACTTGCTGGACGGTTTGGGCGACCATATCCTCAAAGCTCACCCACTCGGTCAATCCAAGTATGGTGGCGCAATTGTCGGAGACGATGTCAAAACAATGCAACGTCTGCTTCTCGGTCGAAGGCGTGAAACCACACGTTTTGCGCGCCACGTCGGCGATTTCAGAGTAAGTCCTCTTGGTCGGGGCGAGAATGAATCGCTCCCGGTCCGCTTGGGGGGTGGTCAGGGCTCGGATGTGGGCTTTGGCGACATCTCGCACGTCGACCCAGTACGGGAAGTCGATTTGCGGGAGGGAGTCGGCGGGCTTGGAAACGGCCGTGTTCCAGATCAGCTGGTTGCTGAAACTCAGGCTCTGGGGCCCTTTGGGCAGAGGCAGAACGCACGGCCCGCCGATGTAGGTCGGGCAGATGACGGTCAGGCGCCATCTCGACGGCGAATGCGAATGCGAATGCGAATGCGAATGTAAATGACTGTCACTCGGGGTCAAAGTCAAATATTCGGCATAAAAGTCCCAGGCCGCTTTTTCCGCGAGCTTCTTCGACGCCATGTAGGTGATGAATGGACGGTACTTGGCGGGCCAGGGGGACAGATCGAGGTTCGGATCCGCCGCCGTTTCGTAGTCGATGGGGTTCCAGTCCGCCGGCGTGTACGTGTATCCCGGTCGCAGGTCGAAAGCCGGGTCGAGCACGGCGGCGAAGGAGCTGGTGATTACTACAGCTTCCACCGACGACGACCGCGCCGCCGCCTTCAGCAACGACAGCGTGCCTTGCACGGCGGGGATGAGCACGTCCTTCTCGACGTCCGCCGCCCCAACCACCAGCGGCGATGCGATGTGCGCGACGTGAGTGCAGCCGACGATGGCGGAGTCGAACGCATCTGCCGCCGCGATGTCGGGCACGCGCACGATCTGGAGAGCGCCAGAGGCGATTTCTTGTGAGAAGACCGTGGCCAGCCCGGCCTCGGAAGATGCTGATCGGACTGTGGCGCGGATTCGGGGCCTGTTGGCCACGGGGCGGGATAGGAGTTGAGAGACGACGTGCTGCGCGACGTGGCCGTTGGCTCCGGTCACGAGGACGAGCGAGGAAGGAGTGAAGTCTTGCACAGGCTTAGGCGCCATTGTTGATTGTTTTGTTCACTCGCAGACAGAATGAACTTCAACCACTCGAGTTCGAGTCGATGAAGACGAGCTGGAATTGGTTTCTGAGATTTGACGGTTCAGGCTTCCGCTCCGGCAATCCATGACTTCGAGCCCTGCGTACTCTGGAGGGTGTGCTTGTGCTTTGAATATTAGAATCAAGCGCATATAGGACATAGGAAGGACGTTATCTCCGGCGGGCTTGAACTTGGAACCTGAAGGGGACTGCGGATATAAGAGAAGCGATCTATACTCTATACTCCGTACTGATCAATGGATACCATGGTGGTCAAAAGCATAGGCGGACATGTGTGTATTCTACTCCAAGTGTGAAGCTTCTGGGCACCTGTGGGCACCTAGGTAGGAGTTGTACGGATATAATGTACGGAGTACGACGGGGATAATGGTGGGCTGCACCAGTGGGTCTCATAATTCTGTGAACACCCAAACCTGTCAGACCGAGCAGCCACCCGCCCTTTTCTATAGAGATATAGGTATCCTATATCATTCCTATTTTCAACGCCTCTACTCTTAAAAGTTTCTTTATAGCTATAAGATTAAAATATATAGTTAATTAAGTATTAAATTTTATAATAGTATAGATTTTAATTAGTGAAAATAATTACTAAGGATGTAAAAGGTGATAGTTTCTCGCTATACGCCAAATTTAGGTGCGTGTCAGACAGCCTGTTCACGGAATTATGAGACCCACGTGGGCTGTACGAACCTCTATTACGTAATATAAGCATGACTTTAGCCGGCATCGCTCTACCTGCCTAGCCGAGTCACAACCTACTACTAGTCACCTACTAATAGCAGCACGCTACTCTACTTTGAAGCTGAAGCAGCGCAGCTTTTCATCAGTAGCAGTAATTAGGGCGACATGAATATTCCGCTCTCAACAAACTCTGGAACTCTTCACTGGATCCCTACTGACGGGCAGCGCTACATAACTCCGTATACCTTTCTCTATGAAGGCGTGCCTCAGGTAGCTACATCTATATTTATATTTTCTACGATCAACTTAAGGTATCTACCTAAGATCGCGACCCTGCCGATCCCACCCCAGCGGCCTCGAGCATCATCTTCATCGGATCAGATTTGTGACTTAGGCCGTAGGTACGAAACCGAAGTCCCCACCCTGCGACTCCAGGACACAACTCAAGTTGAGGTACCTTATAGAGTACGGAGTGCACATACCTAGGAGGTACGGCGTATGTGTACGGAGTACCCAGGTAGTTGACCGCGGGCACGTGGCGCTGCTCCAGCATATCTGGCACCCCCGCGTAATCGAATGGAATGGTACAGTATCTATCTGTACGGACTACGGAATATTCCTAGTGCCTGCGAGTCTCCGGCTTACTCAATGTGTTCCTGCCCGACTGGCCACTGCATCCTGTATCCGTACTTATAAGGGCGCCTTGCGACCAGATCCACTTGGATACCACGTATGGATACTGCACCTAGGTACCTAGGTAGCCTTACCCCAGGACTGGTGCACCTTGATCGAGTCCTCAGGCAGACGCACAGAGTAGTGGAGACATACCTATATACACATAAGATACTTACATGTGCCAGTATCGTTCTGGCATTATTAGGTGTCAAGGTGATCTTCTTTTTTGTCGAGCCTCGAGCCACGAGCCAGCGACGGACCGTGCCGAAGAGGGAAGAGGGAAGATGGAAGAGGGACAAAGTGGGCTGGCATCCTAGGCAGGCATGAACCACCACGCCTGGAGGACCGAGGATGTGGTACAGTATGACCACGTCCGTCCTAGGCGTGTTACGCATAGACATACCCAAAAAGGGATGAATGACTCCAGTTTATTGAGGGGACGAAAGCAAGTACTCCGTACTCCGTACAGTATCGCAACGTGGCGATGGCGGTGCCAGTCTACTTGGCTGCCAGGCTGGCAGAGGCTCTACCAGAACGGAGGACTTATGGATGTGTATCTACCTACTCAACTTGTAGAGTATTCTCCGTACATGTAACACATACAGAGTACAGAGTATGTATAATTAAATAAAGACTTTCATTGATCGAGGCAATTCGGCGTCTTGCCAGCGACGCTGGAGACGGCAGGCAGTCTGTACCGTGCTCCCTACCTGTACGGAGTGGTTTTGTTTTCAGGAGACTACGGATACAGTCGCCAGCAGTGCAGTCCCGCTCACCCACCCGGTGGCCAGTCCTCCAATCCCGCTGCCCATGTCATGGCGGCTGGTTGACAGCGTTTCAAGAGCCATAGCCATGCCATGTGACGACACAAGTACAACTGAGTTATACCCTGCAATTTGACACATGCCACTGCAGGGAATTCGAGCCGATGGGCTGAACTACTGATAACTTGACACACATACAGTTAGGCGGCAGGAAGGCGGCAGCGGCCAGCCAGCGTCTATTGGCGGTCGGGTGGTCTCCTGACACACACATTCACATTACACAGCATAGCCACCAAATAGCCTGGCTAAGGTAGGTCCCTGAGTACACAGCATAGCCTAGCTAGGGTTGGTAGGTGCCTACACAGCATAGCCTACCTAAGGTACGAGTAGGAGTAGGTGCCTCCTTGTACACTGGCACATTGTAGGTAGCAGCCCTAAGACCTTGACGGCGGTACGGAAGCTTATAGGTCCCCCTCGATCATCGGCAGTTGTGATGACATGGGTGACAGCGGCAAGGCAGACTACACGATTGCTGAACAGAGATCTGAGCTGAACAGAACCGGTGAGTTTGGGGCTCAAATAGCGGTCAATCACGGCTCAGACAGTCATGGGGATTTCCCTGTCGAGAGGATTCCGCAGAGCCTCACATGTACGGAGTACTCTGTACGGAGTAGTGATATCTGTAGCCCCGCTCACCTCTCGTTGAAGATGAAGATGGAGCGGTACCGAGTCATCGGCTGCCAGGTGTCGCGAGTCAATACTCCGTACAGATACTTATGTATGTGACAAGGTTTGAAGTCAGTAGTGGTTTTGTGAGCCGCCGCTAAGATCATCCAGAGCCCTACATATGTAAACACTCGGACATTCGCATTCGGCAGACTCCGTACATACTTTGGCGCAAGGGGCGGGGATGGAGCAAGATACGGAGTACATGCTCACCCACAGCAGGCTAAGAGGCTAAGGGGCTAAGGAGGTGGCAGGGCACCCATTTCAACACCCCTGTCACCTTGCCTGTTGTCCTGTCCGATCCTATAGTGCTCCCCTGCAATCCCCCTCGGGCAATCACCCATGTAGGAGTAAGCCACACATGAACATGAACAGCATAGAAAGGCGACCGCCGAAATTCATGGCTTGCATTGGCGTAAGACACACCAATGATTTTGTGTCTGTACTCTGGACCTACCCTGACTGAATCAGTTCAGGTGTGATTCGAGGCGGCAGGCTTCGGCCTAGGCCACGTTCCCAGCATGAACAAGGATCATTTCGCAAGGTGCAGCAAAGCTCCCTTGCTACTCAATGTTCCAGGTGACGCTTGATCCGAGCCCTCCTAAGCCTAAGCCCTCGCGTCGGGTGTGTCTGAGCCGTCTTCGAGTAAGGTGGCCATCCAGGGCCCCCTGCTCAGCATCTACGTGTCGATCAAAAAGCATGGTGCAGCCGCATCGCCCAGCTTCAGACTCTCAAGTGAGGCTACACCATGGACAACCACCACCCACCATCTGCCTCCCACCATCTGCCTCTTCACCCGCCCCATGCAGGGCCTATTGATCATTCAGGCCGCACACGCATACGTTTAGGGCGCTCAGTAGCACCCTGGGAGGAAGCCCTGCATCCGAATCGTTGTCAGGCATCGAGGCGCATTGGCTGTCGCCTCGGTTGAGAGAGTAAAAGACGCGACAGTCTCTGCTGGAATTATAGAAGCGGGTGGACGGCCGCTGGTCAGCCGCATCTTGTTCTATCAATAATGTCTCCCCCGCGTCGTTCCAGTCCAGAGCTGTCGGCCAAGTCTGGCATTGATGAAAAACGTCTTCTCCGACCAGCGACATCTTCCACCCGACTACCCAGGGGCTTGTTACGCAGAACATCAACTGCGATTTCTGCCATTCTACCTCTCGCGCTTTGTGGCTTAACCCAGCGGAAACAGATCCATTCCAGAAGCGAGCCGAAAATGGTATGAGCCCTACTTTATTTCCCCTTCGCAAGTTCAGTGCTGAAATAGACAAGTGTTTTATGATCCACGCAGACAATGGTCACGGGTTCCATTATGTGCAAATGGATGCGCTGAGCCAGGATAAGACTGCGGACGTCATGGTGATCTCGGAAGAGCTGGCAGGTCGGCTGCTTGAGAATACGCGTCTGTGGAGGACAATCAATAACCCTCGTCCCATCATAGATGAGCACGGCATCAGCCACATTTGCAAGCATTCAATCAATGTCAGCTGCCGCTGGGGAAACGATCAAGGAACCAGAGACGCAAAGGTTTATGTCTCGTCCCAGCTGAGGCAGAAAGCGCGATTGAGCGAGAAGGGTTCCATGGCAAATGTTGACCTTCTGGTGCCGAGAGTTCTACCTCCAGCCGAGTCAAGATCGCCACACACAGTCCAGCCGACTTATCATCACCCGCGCCAGACTCCGGGTATGTGAATCTTTCTCTAGGCTAGCATAATCAAAGACCAAGAAGTGCTCGGCTGGTCGTTGAGGCTACTGCACGGCTCTGCGGGCTGACCTATGACCAGAAGAGAAAGACAGGCAAAAGAAGAGCAACGAAGCTGCCAATAGGACTCATGAGGACTCAATGAAAGCAACGCACCGGAAGAAAGAAAAGAAATTCGAAGATGCTATCAAGAAACCGGATCAAGGCGCCCGTTGACCGAAGCGCCAGCTGGCGCAGGGTCGGACAAGTTGTTGGGGTCCGTGAATAGTTTCGTTATTTATTCCTAGTGCATATCAAAACCAATCAGTAGCAATACCTCAACTGCTGGAGCCCACTGTGACGCCGCCCACAAAGACCACCTGAACAGCAGCGAACGCAATTGTCGCTGCGAAGATTTCGTATCGTCTGCCCTGGGCCACGAACCCCATGATCAGGGAAAACAGCGAGCTGAAGGCAATGATCAATAGCAGCCGAGACAACATGCTCTGCACAAAGTAAAGAACGATAATCGAGGAGGACGGGATCACGGTGGAGAGGATGGTGCAGAGCACGTTTCCCAGGACCACCAGCTTCTTGTCGTCGTAGGCGTAGTATGGACCGAGAGAGTCGTCGTCAATCCTTTTTTGCCAGCGATGACCGAGGCAGTTATGGTAGAATGGAAGGAGGGCATTGGCAACCCAAGCTGCAAAGCGGTCCGATCTTTTTCTCAGCGCCATCAGATCGCCGGTCTGATTTTCGTCCCATGCGGTTGCTTCGGCATTCGCGGAGAGCTTGAGGAAATTGTTGCCGCCTTTTTCGTTCTGAAGCCAGCGACGGAGAAAGTCGAGATCGCAAGAGTCAGGATTCCCTGTTCTCATGACTGCTGCCGTCCGCGATAGGAACTCATCTGCAATGTTAGCCGAAACTTCAGGGTCCAGAGAAGAATAATAAAAAAAGCGTAGCCTCTATTACAATATCTCGTCAATTTCTCCTCCGCCTTTAGAATGATCTCTTTGCGTAAACTGCGTCCACCGTCATCGACGGTCTCATTGGCCTTCTCCCACGACTTGGCATGCTGGGATAGATTCGGATGCTGGAGTTCGAAGTCCCTCAAGACTTCGAGATCATCCTCAAGCTCGAGGAGTTCTGCTTGCATATGGAGAATCACCTGAGCAGCCAACGGACCAAAGCGTCGCACGATGGCCAAGTCAGGATGACTCCCGAACAATTTTGAGAGCTCGTCGTAACTAGGCATAGGAAAAGGCCCAAACAGAAAAGGAAGAGCTTGATGGTGGAACGGAGGGACGGTCAACGTGGTTCAAAACCGGCAATCTTGTATCCGCTGCTCAACGTTGGGTGGAAGAGGCTGAAATGGGGCGGAGCTGCTCTAAGAATCGGTGAGGATGTGGGTATTTGGATACAGAGACCATAACATAGCCCATGCGTGCTTTACAGTCTTCTTCATGACGCCTTAGCCGTGATTCCAGCCGTGAAGGTGTGGTGTGGCTTGCTGCGCCTGGGAACCTGGCTGGGCAGAATCGAGCTCCATTGACCCGCTGCAGAGTGACGAATCTGAACAGACCGGTTTGGTCTACTGCCAGATTCCATCATGCGTGGTTTGAAGAATCAGACAGAAGGGCGTGGGGCCGGGCTGTGAGTATGTTGTCGGAGCAGGAACAGGAGCAGGAAGCACCCTCCTGGTAGCCCCTAAGCCCTCCTGAGTCCTGACACCTACCGTAGCCACCACTCGTTGCGCGATTAACAGGCTCCCTACTGTCCGCGGCCGGCATCGCCACTTTCCCCAAGCCAAAGGATGATACCATCCTCCGCATACTAATGTGCGCAATCTTCCTCTCTTTCCAAGTCTCGTTCTGGTGGTTCCCCGCCATACCACCTTGCCAAATCATTCTCCTTGATGCATAAACTGGAACGATTGATCCATAGGGAGGATCTTTCACACCAACCCCGATCGTCGCCTATTGGCATCACGGCGGCCGCGAGTCGGTGCTGGTGGGAACCCTGATAGAAGCAGGGTAACGCTGCCCATCTCGCCTATCTCAGATGCCTTCGCAGCAATCTGGACGCAAAGGACGCAAAAGACGCTGGGTTGTTCAACGCTTTGAAGATCTTTTACGATTGCCTGCCAATGTGAGTGAAAAAGTCAACGCGCATCTTGTGAAATACTTACAATAACTTCCGCCAGGCGCCGCAACCTTCCAACGATAGCAGTAGAATAACACACCTCCACTCTCATGCTCCCATCACACCTACCGAGCCTCCTGGACCGGTGTCGGACGTACCCAGCACAAACCTTCCCTCCACGCACAATCATCCTGTCGATATAACTACAGACGAGACCCCTCAGCCGGACGAGCATATCCTGCCAACTGTTCACCAGCCGACTGCATGGCTAAGAGGTGTGGATATTGATCGTTTCCAGGCGTCTGTGATGGGTAGTTACACTGCTACAGATAGCGACACTAGTCTCGGCCAGATAACAATCTTTGGAGATGAGCCAGCTCACAGTGGGGACTCATCCCCGATGGATGAAACTTCGTTGGACCCTAGGCAGGCGATCAATCACGGCAATGGCTCCAATGATGACTCGACCAGTGACGATAGCGAAGCCTCCTCAGCCCTTGGATCCAAAGGATTCTCGCCGTTGTTTGATACTGGTGCGCAAGTCAGTATCATACCAGAGACGACGTTAGCCAGGATGAAGAAGGGTTACACAAAGACCTGCCATCTACCTCCACAACAACGGGATAATATGACACTCGCGGATTTTAAGGGGAACACCTATCATCCCGTTGGCTTAGTTCCACTTCTCTGGTGTCTTGACGACTTTCCTGAGGTCAGTCTCAATACAACTTTCTGGGTTGTGGATGGGAAGGTCCCGAACGACCTAATCATCGGCAAAGATGTCCTGAATGCTGTCGACTTTGCCGTCATGCGGGAAAGGCAGTTCCGCAGTAAGGGCCCGAGTAAGGGCCCGGTGCTCAAGAAAATGAAAGCCGCAATCCGCAATTCATCGGTGAGATTGCTGCGCCCAGCCTCTTCAGGAAGTCTCCACAGCAGACCACATCATTGAAAGCGCGGGAAATACGGAGTTAGGTGCGAGGAAACCGGAGTTCATTGTGAGCCAGGAGACTGAACATATTGAATACCACAAATGCGGGATGGAAATGTTGCACAGCATTGGCCAGCTTGCTTGTTGGACGACAGCACGCTACTAAAATAGACTATCCCTGGATATCATATCATGGACATATAGAAGGTTCGAAATTCGAACTTCTCCGAAAAAACCCCTTTTTGGCCTCGAGCAGTGTTTGCATGCGTTCCCCCTGCTGCAAATAATTCTCTGAGCTTATGAGAGCCATCTCGGATGTCCAGCTATCATTCGCCTATTTGTACTCCGTACACGGGCCCCAGGTTGAAGGACGGACGTCTTTTTTCTTGTTTGCTATCTGGAAACTTTGGGTCTTGCGTTGTGATAGCATCGGCAAGAAGCCATGGGGATTTTGATTGTGACTGCTCACCAGGACGGCAAGGCTGGGCAGCTGCTGCCTCTTTCACAGCACATGCAAGTTACAACTTGACGGTGAGAGCTTATCTTTTATAGGAAACCAAGATCAAAGGATGCAAGCAAGAGGGTTAATATGATGCAATCAAAATCGCGGGTAAAAGCGGTGGAAAATGCAGTCTCCCGCTCAAGGTATGTGTCTGATTCTTTGCTGGCAAGCCGTACACACTTGGTGCCTGGGCAATATCAGCTTGCCCTTTCACTCACCAGCACACAACTGCCTTGCTTCACTGATCCCAATTGAACCTATATCTTTTCCGCCTGTTCTTTTCTTGAATTCTCCAAACCTAGTTTCATTCCAACTTCTCTCATCACTGCCATCATGGGAGACGTCAGCCAGATGAAGTTGCCAGA
This sequence comes from Capronia epimyces CBS 606.96, assembly GCF_000585565.1. Classification (NCBI taxonomy): domain Eukaryota; kingdom Fungi; phylum Ascomycota; class Eurotiomycetes; order Chaetothyriales; family Herpotrichiellaceae; genus Capronia; species Capronia epimyces. The sequence continues at coordinate 1,498,978 of NW_006912906.1, forward strand.
GATCGGCCTTCAGACTCCAGAGCATGAAGAACTTCTCAACATCATCGATAGCCTGCGTTCCCATGGCATTAGTCAGTACATCGACATCCCACAGCTGATTGTGTGCGGCGACCAGAGTTCAGGCAAATCTAGTGTGCTGGAAGCCATATCCGGGCTGCGGTTCCCTACGAAAGACAACCTCTGCACTCGCTTTGCAACCGAACTGATCCTTCGGCGTGGACCCTCCCCAAGCATCAACGTGACAATCATCCCACACGGTGACCGCACCGAGAAAGATGCAGAGTATCTTTCCAAGTTCAAATCACCCTCAAACTCCCTCGATGACTTTGCAGACATTGTCAGATCCGCCGAGAAAGCCATGGGCTTGGACTTCCTCAACGCAGTTTTCTCCCGAGATATTCTGAGAGTGGAGCTTTGTGGCCCTACTCAGCCCAACTTGACATTGGTCGATCTGCCTGGGATCTTCTGGGCTGGAGACAAGTCACAGTCAGATGATGATGCTGCCCTTGTGCAGTCGATGGTCAGATCATACATGGAGAAGAGTAGGAGCATCATTCTCGCCGTCGTCTCTGCAAAGAGTGATCTGGCCATGCAAATCATCACCCGGATGGCACGAGACATTGACCCAAATGGACAACGAACCCTAGGAATCATCACTAAGCCCGATCTCTTGTTCAATGGCTCGGACAGCGAAGCTGCCTTTGTCAAGCTGGCCAAGAACGAGAACATCATCTTCAAATTGGGATGGCATGTCCTCAAGAACCGAGACTTTGACACGAAGGACAGTTCACGAGAAGAGCGAGATGCTTCAGAACAGGCATTCTTCGAAAGCCGTGTCTGGTCGTCTGCTATATCCAAAACTCAGCTCGGAATCGACAGTCTGAAACCACGGCTCAGTCGTGTCCTGCTAGGGCAAATTCTGGCAGAGCTTCCCAACCTGGTTCGAGATGTTGAGCACGAGTTGGAGGCCTGCACAAGTCGTCTACGATCTCTCGGGCAGCCACGCAGCACTATCAACGAACAACGCTCCTACCTTCTCAATGCCAGTTCCAAGTTTGGGTACTTTGTCAGAGATTCCATCACCGGCGTCTACACGGATTCCTTCTTTGGTAGCTCCGAGACCGAAGAAGGCTACAGCAAACGTCTCCGTGCCGTTGCTCAAAACGAGCTTCTCGACTTTGCCGAAACAATGCGAGTCCGAGGGCATGCCCAGGAGATTGTTGAGAAGGAGCCAGCAGAGCCCACACCCGCACCATCTGAGACCGGGCCGCTGGTGATATCAAAGCCCAAGTACCTGACGTCGGTAAGCAATCGGATGCGTCGCAACCGAGGGTGTGAACTTCCGGGTTTGTTCAATCCAGCCATCGTCAGCGATCTGTTCTTCGATCAGTCTAAACGGTGGAAACGAATTCTCCAAGACACCGAAGGGAAGCTTGTCGCCGCCGCCAGGACTTCCGTGAGCCTCGTTGTCGAGCATATCTGTGACGCCGTCACCGGGGATGCAATCTTGCGATATATCATCTGGCCAAACATGGAGCCTGTCGTTGCCAAGCTGCACACCAAGGTCGAAGAGGTCCTGCAGCCTCATGTGAGAGGTCATCCCATCACTTTCAACCACTACTTCACCGAAACCCTCCAGAAGAAGCGGCAGCAAGGATCCCGAGCCACACTGGCGAAAAAGCTTCTCGCATATTTTGGCGTCGACCCAGAGTGTTCTTTTGGTAGCATAGCAACAGGTTCGCGCATCAACGTCGACGACCTATTAGATGCCCTGACGGCAGAAACTGAGGCAGATATGGATCAACTTGCGTGCATCGAGGCGATGAATGCCATGGAAGCTTACTACAAGGCATGAATCATGAGACGCGGGACTGTGAGTTCTGTTTAGCTAGTATTCGTACTGACCCAGCACAGGTTGCATTGAAATCCATCATCGACTCCCTCGGCATTTATGCCATCGAAGAATGTCTGCTGAAGGAGTTGCCCGGCCTGTTCAAGCCAGAGACCGTGTACGAGTTGAATGCGTCCACCGTCACCAAGATTGCCGGAGAGTCTGTCGAGCTGCTTGCCGAACGCGAAGATCTCAACAAGAAGTTGCGAATTCTGCAGATGACAATGACCACTTTACGACGCATGAAGACATTTACTGATCCAGGTGAGTATAATCTTTAAGGACCCTTCACTCTACATAGCTCCATCCATGCTTTGCCTTCCGATGTTCTCCCTCCGATGTTCTCCCTCCGATGTT
>NW_006912906.1:1501335-1639154 GCF_000585565.1 Capronia epimyces CBS 606.96
TCCCTCCGATGTTCTCCCTCCGATGTTCTCCCTCAGATGTTCTCCCTCAGATGTCCTCCCTCAGATGTTCTCCATCCCATGCTCTGCCTCCAGAAGCTCTGCCTCCAGAAGCTCTGCCTCCAGAAGCTCTGCCTTCAGATGCTCTCCCTTCAGATGTTCTCCCTTCAGATGCTCTCTCTTTAGACGTTCTCCCTTGACATTCCCTCCATCCACATGAGGCGCAAATGGACTGCCGTTGACTGACCATTTCAGCAGACAGCATACCTTCTTCTTCTAATACAACTACTACGACTATTACTACTGCCGCCCCCGCTGCCGCCCAGGACATCAAAGAAGACCAGTCCGACGAAGAGTGAGCTTCAGGGTGCAGCCCAGGCTGGTCTGGCCACACATGCAGGTCCAGCGCGAAACATGCTTCACATACTACTGTTACTGCTCCTGCAGTCGAGATCCCCATTGAAAGTTGGAAGTCAGGTGTATGAGCAACCGAGTATGACTTTACTATGTGTTCTGAGTAAGGGGTAAGGGTCGAATCCGGATAGAGTGGATGCATGGCTTGGTAGAATGGATGCATAGCTTGGTAGAATGGATACATGGCTTGGCAGAATGGATGCATGGCTTGGTAGAATGGATTTAATCAATCAAATTTAGGGTTTATTATAGAAAGGATTCAATCAATGAAGTGTAGCGTCTCTCATAGAATGAATTTCAATCAATGAAGTGTGCATAGTGTAGGGTTTCTCATAGAAAGGATTCAATCAAGTCTAGGTCTCTAGGTCTAGGTCTTTGGTAGAATGGATTCAATGCAGTCTAGGTCTCTGGGTCTTTCATAGAATGGATTCAGATTCAATCAAGTTTAGAGTTTCTCATGGAATGGATTCAATGAAGTGTAGTGTCTCTCGTAGAATGCATTCGATGAAGTCTAGGTCTCTAGGTCTCTGGGTCTAGGTCTCTAGTAGAATGGACTCGCTTGTAGAATAGGCAAGGCACATCAACGGCACGTGAAACAAGGAAAGAAGCACGAGGCTATGTATGTATGTAGTTGGCTAGGCTGGAGAGTCTTATGCCAACGAGGCTAGGTATTTGACTAGCTAGTGAGAAGAGACAGTGAGAGTCTTCTGCCAACGAGGCTGTTTGGCTAGGGGGGAGAGACAGCGATGCCAATCGGTCGTTACAGTCCGTACTCCGTACTCCGTACTCCATACTCTACTTGTCAGCTATAAGCCTGCTCAAGCTAAGGCTAAGGCTAGAATGCCATTCATCACGGAGATACCGTATATGCCAGTACTATACTATGTGGTAGGTTTTGCTTCACGGAGATACTTTATATGCCAGTACTATACATGTGGTAGGCTTTGCTTTACTTCCTTCAGGTCAACTCAGGTTCAGAGTCTGATTTCGGATCATAATTGCCAAATACAAACTACAGACTACAGACTACAGACCACGTCACGTAGCTCTGCAGATACATTGAGTTTGGTAGTATCGTAGCATCGTAGCATCGTAGTATCGTAGTATCAACAGGACGTCTCGACGGCACACACGGACTTTGGGTTTAGGAGCCGGGTGGGCAAGTTTGCAGAGACTTGGTCTCCTTGATCTTGGTCTTCATCTTCTTTGTTCGTCTTCGTCTTCGTCTTCATCTTCATCTTCCTGATTGTGATTGTGATTGTGATTGTGATCATCATCATCAGCTCAAACTAGTATTATACAGAGTATCCGTACGGAGTCCTACTTACGAAGTATCCGTGCTCTGTTGGTGTGTACCCAATCATGTCCCAACCCCAACCCCAACCACAACCACAAACACAACCACAAACACAACCACAAACACAACCATATCGTCAGACGATTGTGCATGGTGCAAAAGGTCACACATCTAGGGGTCCTAAGCCTTACTAAGGGTCACCACCATAGGTGCCACCTAAGGTCAGATCAGACGATTTCCAAGTCATCGTTACTACCGCTATCACTATCATCAGGAGTTTATGTATGGTGCAAAAGGGCACACAGGGCCTGCCTTAGGTTGAAGGTCAGACGATTTCCAATTCATCGTCACTACCGCTTCCACTTCCATCAGGCTGTGCCGAAACAGTCGCTAAACCACCCCCACTGACCGGCACACCTAGACTCTCCCGCCCAGCCTCCCTGATGCCTCTGGGGGTGACGAAGCGAGTCTTCTTCTTGACCGGCGACAGGCGCACGTCAGTGGCGGTGCGTTTCCGCGACAAGCCACCGCGGGCCAGGGGGTCCATTACTTCAGCAGAGAGCATGGCGCCGCGCTGAGACGACGACTTGACCTTGTCGGCGCCGCCCGCGCTGGGCCGAAGTGCCTTTTCCTCTTCCTGAAGAGGTCTGCGCGGATGGGCACCTCCAGCAGGATTTTTGCTCGAGACACCTCCTCCAGCAGAAACTGCGCGAGACTGAGGTTGAGATTGGGTTTTCTGCCTCAGATACTCGGCGCCCGCGCCGCCAAAGCCGGCGTAGCGGCCTGAACCCAGTTTCTCGGCGATTTCGCGCTCCTTCTCCTGCGTGGCGAAGTGTTTTCGGAGCCGGGCGTCGCGGTCGCGCGAAAGCTGCCCTTCGGGAATGAACGGATCATCGTCGTCAAGACCTAGGCCTATACCACCACCGCCGGCGCCAGTCCGACGCTCACCAGGTAGCGAGCCAGTGTTGGAGCGGGAGATGTAGAAATGACTCCCTGTGTCGCGGTCGTATCTGTGCCCGTCGCGTGGTAGGAGACCGTTGTTGCCGCGGTTCGAGGCAGTCTTGTCGAAAAACCGACGACTGTTCGCACCTGTGCCGCCGAAGCCGTTGGTGCCGGTGTTGACGCCCATGCGTGAGGCACGGGTTTTGTTGAGTTGCGCGTTCAAATGCCACTCGCAGATCTCGGTCTTGGACGAGTTTACCCAGCTGCCGCACTCTTTGCCGTCCTTCTTCACCGTCTTGCAGTGTCCGAGGTCCCTGGCCGTTCCGATCTCCAGGATTGTATCGTCACCATTGTGCATTGTCAAGCTGAACGCGCCTGTATCTGTCTTCCCATGCTTCGGCGGCATGATTCCCGGATTCAGAATGGCAACCACCGTTCCCGGAGTCAGCCGATGGTAGCGCGGTAGCGCGGTTCCAAATAAGTACAGGTCAACTGTCCACTTCAGATCTGTCAGGGTCAGAACCATAAACCGCCGCTGGTTGTTGGACCCGTCCTCCCACTGCCGTTCCCAGTCTTTGGTGCCGACCGTCGAGGAATCGGGCGCCGGTGCCTTGTGATCCATGGGCGAGGATTTGGACGCGATCACGCCGCAAATCACATAGTCACATACCGAGTCTGGCAGTTCGAAATCAGGCGATTTGACCTGTCTCAGAAGATCGGGGATGCGGTAGATGGTGAATTTGTCGGTTGGCAAGGTCCGTTTGAGGAACGAGTGTGGTAAAATGCGGGACGAGAGGTGTAGTTGGGAGAAGCCTTCGAAGAGTGAGGAGTCTGCCTGAGGGAAAACGACCGTGTCGGAATCTTGAGATGACGACGATGCTTGTACACCGGGCTTTGCCTGTTTCATCTTGGGCAACCGGGTCCCAGAGATGGCTTCCCTCGCTGTGCTGACGATGTCGTCTCGACTATATGCTTGATGCTGATGCATCCCGGGCGGGGATCTCGGGGGCTCGCGACTGCGAGATTCTTCGGCTTCTAACCTGTACTTATCAAGTTCCGCTTGATCTAGGCCGAATCCTTTGCTGCGGCTCCGACTGCTAGTCTCGCGTCGTTGCTCGAGGGTCTTTATGCGCTCTCGCGCGTCTCCCATTCTCTCGCCGAACGTCTTTCTCTTGCTGTCTTCGCTAAAGGTCGATTTCAAAGTGGCGGCGGCTCGGGCAGAACCAAACGCTGACGACCGTGATGAAGGTCGACTGCTGCTAGTACCTCCCAATTCGGCTCTCGGTCGAGTAACACCGGCTATAGTGTTGGCTCTGCGTAGGGACACATCACCACCTCGTACCCCCTTGTCGATTCCAAGTAGAACGCGCCGGGGAGACCTCTGTTGCACAGCCGGCGGTGGTCGTCTTGTCGGCGACACTGCAACCTCCACTTTTGCAGGTTCAAGTAGAGGCTCTCGCAACCTGGAGGACGGTTTGGACACTCCCGAAGCCGGGCCGTGGGCTGAGCTGGGCCGCGAGGATTCCTTCCCTGGGGTGGCTGCCCTAGCTTTGTTCTGTTGCAATTTCTTCAGCTTCAACCTCGCCTCGATGGCGGCCAGTTTAAGCTGGAGCGTCTCTTCATCTTCTTCAACATCTTCCTCCATGCTCTGGTCTGGAGACGGGTATTCTTTGTCTTTGCGGGCGGCCCGAAGCCGATCGAGGAGGTTTGGGGTCGTTGCGGATCTTTTCACCGGAGAATAGGAGTTCTGATAGGCTTCGTATTTTCTGCGACCGCTAGGCGAGCTGAGCAGGGCAGCCCGAGGTGATGAAGGTGGCCACGGGACATCGTCAGACATGTCTGTTGCTTTATTGCTGTAACGTTTGAAGGTAGAGACCACGTCGTGATAGAGTCAGACCCTGGACTGGGGATCCCTGCTGGTGCTGCTGTTGTTTGTTTATGATGATTTGGGCCAGCCCCAAGTAATCCATGCGGTTCTTCCAGAAAACATTCGTCACGTCGTCATATCATTGAAGCCATACGAAGTACACCATATCCACACCTCTATGTTCACGTCAGCAGCATTGAACAAGAGATCCGAGTGTCAATGGCTTCAGGCTGGACAGTGCCGTGGCCGAGACTTCTGGGCTCTCCGATTGGTTGGCAGAGACGCGTTCCAGACATTTCCCCAGACGCGTCGGAACTGGCTTGGCATCGAGTCTCGACTCGCATTAATTACTAGGCACATGTATCCGTACTCCGTATTCAACTATCAATGTAATCACGAGTGCGCAGCTGGATGCTTGCCTGATCACATTATTTGTTGAGCTTCATTGTCCAATATGGCGGTCGGAACTCGCTCAAGCACAACCAGCCCGGTCAAGAAACATGCGAAAGAGACATGTGCGACCAAGTCCGAGTCCAAGTCCAATGCGCAGAGAGAGCCTCTGAGACCTTTCATCCTTCCGAGAGATACGTGTGATCGATCGCGATTCCTACTGCTGCGACATCCTCGAGATTGCACTCTCCAAAGATTTCTATTCTGCCCTGAAACCGGGTTGTTTCAGTTTACCAAAGTCCAAACACCGTCGACAGATCCTCGAAGTCTTTTGTTTGCGAGAGCCGATCCAGATGGAGAGAAGGACAGCCCGGAGACACTGGGAAAGGACAGCGAAACCGAACAGGCCTTGAGCAGAGGATATATAAGCAAAAGCGCGGAGATATTTGTAGCAACCCCGTTCGACCTAGCCTTTATCCTTCTCCCTCTTGTGCTGCCCGCGAAGGCGCCCTCGGGCAAAATGCTCTTCCAACCCATCGATGACATTTTGGAGCAACACATCCAGGAAGATAAGCATTTGCGCTATATTTACGACCACGGACGAACTATGCTAGAGGACGCCATGTCAAGGTTCTGTGATACAATCGAGGCCGGGGATGAACAGATGTACAGGCCCAGTGAAGACAAGGCTTTACGGATGGTGATGCAGAAAGTCGACAATGCCATGAGAGGAGGTCTACCGGCCAGTCTGGAAGAGAAGTTTGTGACCAGAGCCTTGGAGGCGCCTGTGCTGAGTGTCAAGCGAGAAGAGACCAGCATTTCCACCATTTCCACCAACTCCGCGCAAGCCACATCAGACGACAATGAATCGCAATCCGAAGGCCTCGATTCACAGTCTACTTCAGCCAGTTCCGCACCGTCCATGGTGTTTTCGGACGTTTCCACCGCCAGCTCAGCCAGCACTGTTGTCCCCGACACCTCCATCCCACAAGAGCTGTGCGATCTACAGAAGCGCCGGACCGTTGTTGACTTTATATTAGCCTCATATTTGCCCGCTTCGCTAGCTGATCGTCTGCGCGGCCGGCTGGGCGAGAAAGACTCCCCCGTCGACTTTTCGCCTTTAGAGAAACATCTCCAATCTCTGGCTGCGATGAGAGCAGAAGTATTGGCGTCACGGTCAATTGGTGATTTCAGCAGAAAGCGAGGCCTGGAAGACGATGAAGTCGCCGAGTCGAGGGCCGAGAAGAAGCGGAGACAGGAGGAGGAGGACAAGAAGAAGAAGCTGGGTGAATCGCGAGGAGTGCGGGACCTGAAGAAGGTGAATGTGTCGGGCATGAAGAAGATGAGCGACTTCTTTGCCAAGAAGCCGGTTGCTAAGGCCAAAGGATGAGCAGGAATCGCTATGTAGTATACATAACTCATATCCTAATGATGACTTGATGAATAAAGCCATGTTTGTGAAGATGACTAGGGGGACACGTATGTTCAAGTCGATAGCTTATAACAGGACGTTAGAATCTATGAGTGGAAGACCTGTTCAATTAAGTAATATAGTCGCCGCCCCTTATGGAGGGCAGCTGACCTCGGCACACCCTCACCCACGCATTCCAGTCTATCTTCCCTTCAAGATAACACCCAGGTATCACATCCAGCGATCAATCGATATCAATGAGGCCGTTGCGGATCTCGTCAACCGTCACAATCCATAGCTCTGTGAAGCCAGGCTGCCCCTTCCACCGGACCTGGTTATGAGGCCATCTTCTGCTTCCGCTTCAACAAGATCGCTTTGGCTGGGTTCTTGCCTTTGAACCTCAAATACGTCGCGAAGTAGACCACAGCAAAGTTGAAAAGCACAAAGCCGCAGAAAATGCCGAAGTCGCGCCAGATATTACTATAGTACACACTGAAGCCTTTGGAAAACTCGTCGCCGGTCGCGTACTGGCAGAACTCGCAGAGCCCGTCGGCTCCGACCTGGACGTACCCGCCAGCCTGGCGGATATAGGGGTCGGTGTATGACTGGCAAGTTTGGCCCGGCGGTGCACTCTGAAGTAGAACGAATTAGCCTTGTGTTACAAACTGTCTTAAAGTGCGGCACATAGATACTTACAAAGCGGGCAAACTCCCCCTTGTTGCACTTCACAGGTTGACCGTGGACAATAGCCTGTGGAAGAAAACTCGTTAGCATACCAGCTTTTGTTTGTGGGTTCAAATAAACAGGAGGAATCCGTACCCCTAGCATAGCTTCAACAATGTAGTGGAAGGGGGTCAACCAGTACATCCACGAGCGCCAGAAAGTCGGCAGTTGTTGAGGAGGCACAACGACGCCGCAAAAGCTGACCACAAACAAGAAGAACAGCGGCACCAGCAGGCTGGCCAACAGTTCGTTGGGTGCGAACGAGGCAATCGCTTGCCCAAAGCTGATATAGTACAGCTCAAAGAGACAGATGCACAGAAAGATGAAGCCGGAGGTGAAGCTTGACGTCGAATCTCGGTACCCGATGATACCCCACCACCAGCAACAATAGTAAACGCCCCCGGCGACAAGTGAGTAGGGGATTTCGACGAGCACGGCCCCTGTCGTCCATGCGAACCAGCTGTAGATTTTGGCATTGTTCTCCCGAGACTCGAAGATATTGCGGGAGTTGAGAAAGACCGGTTGAAGTTGCTGAATGAGTGGAGGGCTGATTGTGAGCGTCATGAAGACGGCAAAGAGACGAGATTGGAAGTCAATGCTTGCGTAACCAAGGTGGTAGAATGTAAAGCATGAGAAGAGGCCGGTCATGATATGAAGCATGAATTTGCCGACCACGTAGTCCGGTGTACGCTGGAAATTGTTAGCGGTAGTAAAGAAAGGCCTCCCGTAGAGAAGAGTCTGCACTCACCCAGAAAGCGACGAATGATCTCCTAACCACAGCCATCGTTTGCGTAGTAACAGGCATGGCATATTCTCGGTCGTCAGTTATGTTTTTGCTGTGTTCGACGTTCTTCCTTCGTTCGATCATTTCTGCGATCTCGTCGGATCGAGCTTTGTAGTTCTTGCTTTGTTCCCAGACATCTGCCCAGTCTTTACCCTTGTAATTGGGGTCGCCTGCTCCGATCACTTCGAGCATGTATTCTGCCGGATTCGCATCCGGAGGACATTTCCGTGCGTCGTTCTCTTGGAAGTATTGAATGAGATCTTGTGAATCATGACCAAGAGGGCCATGGTATACAACTCGACCGCCGGCTTTGAGCAACAAAAGCTCGTCAAAGTGCTCAAACAAGACAGCCGAAGGCTGGTGGATTGTGCAAAGAATCGCTTGTCCTGCATCGGCTAGTTTGCGCAAGAATCTGACGATATTAAAGGCGGCTGCCGAGTCGAGGCCGGACGTGGGTTCGTCCAGAAACATCAGCAACTCAGGCTTGCTTGCCAGCTCAACTCCTATGGTCAGTCTCTTTCGCTGCTCTTGGTTCAAACCTTCGCCGATCTTCCCGATCGTCGCGCCAGCGATATCCCGCATCTCAAGCAGATCAATGATCGTTTCACAGTATGCATACTTCTGCTCCACCGAGACCTCCCGAGGCTGTCGGAGAAGTGCCGAGAACTGCAATGCTTCTCGCACCGTGGCCGTAGGCTCGTGCACGTCCATCTGTTCAGCAAAACCTGTGGCGCGTTGGAATGATTTGGGGAGTGGGCGGCCATCGACAAGAAATTCACCCGTTACGGTGCCAAAGTTGAGACGCTGGGCCAGTGCATTCAGTAACGTCGTCTTGCCTGCGCCGCTGGCGCCCATCAAAGCAGTGAGCTTCCCTGGACGGACATATCCCTGAACATTCTGCAGGAGCTTGCGTTCGCCTTTTTCGTAGGGAATCACATAGTCGACGTTGCGAAAGGTGTACACCGTTTCGTTTTTGGCCACCTGATCCATGGGAGACTCGTCTCGTTTCGTGCTCGTCGAGTCACTGCTTCCATTGTTCTGAGTTGCAGTCTTTTCCACGCTGCCATCCACCTCCTTTCCGGCTGTACCCGATTCCTCGTCGCCGCTTGGGTTCTTCTCTCGACCGCCCGTGTCGATTGACTCTTCGAGTTTCTTGGGTACCTGACCACGTTTAAATGTAGTTATGGATCCCCCGCCGGCATTTGGTTTCATTATTTCCATTCCAACGGCGGTCACAGCCAGGAAGAAGGCAAAAAAGGCCCATATGATGCCGAAATTTCGCCACAGATGGGAGCGGGAATAACCAAAGGATGCCTGGATGTACCTTGAACCGTCCACTGACGTCTGACCTGGTTGATTTCCAGCTAATGCGCACGACTGATACTGAGGCCTGGCATCTGGTCCTTGGGGAACCAAGTAGGGCGGTACGCAATCCAAGGTCAATCCGGCGAATTCGTTAGACATCAGACCTTCAAAGGCGTACTGTAGCCAGTTTATTCGTCGGAGCCAGGAAAACCATGGCTTCATCTGGCTGACAGCTGATGTATGGTTAGCTAGCTGGGTATGAGGGGCAAAGGAGCGGCCTACGTATGAGATAGCCAGTGTAGACAACCAAAATTTGAATTGACACCCCAGTAAACCGAGTGGCATCATCCAGTGTCTTGCAGAGGGCCGAAATGGATCTGAAAAATGCATAGGTGGTCATGGTGGATGAAAAAATGATCAGACATGAGATAAAGAACTGGGAGGCGGTCGCTCCAAGCTAAGATAGATGTTAGCCAGTCAATTGTGAATTCAAACGGCAGGCAACTTACACCGCTCATCCAGTATATGATGACGTTGAACAAGACCACCTGTATGAACACCAAGGGCACGTCGACGACGGTCTGGGCAATTGCGTAGGCTGCCGGGCGGTAGAAGGAGAATGATTTATGCTTCAAGAGAATTGGCTTCGAGGAGAAAGCGGCGGTCATCTCAGCCAGCGCCAACAAGGCATTGAAGAGCAGGACGAAAAACATGGTACCGCCACGAGGGAAAGCCCCCAGAGCCGTTTTGGGCATCTGAAAGAATAAACTCCCCACGATCAAGCCCTGTTTGAGGTTAGAGATCAACCATGTCCATGCCCCTCGAATTTGCTCACCTGAAACACAATCCCTCCCCACTTGCCGATTAGCGAGGCTCGATCGCCTACCATGACCAAGAACTGGCGTTTTGTGCACGCGATGACTTGTTTGTGAAACGGGACGGAGTAGTTCTTTCTTTTGGTTCTCTTCGAGGTATTTTCCAGGCGTGCTCTTCGGTGCCCTTCCAACTGACCCTCAAAGTCTCTGATATCTTCCAGGTTGCGTTGATAGGCCTCGCTATTTCGATACAAGGCAGCGAAATCATCAGCATTACGGGGAATCCGATCTTCCCAGCCTTTTCTAATGGATCGTTCGTGCTTGTCTGTGACTGAGGTGAGGAAGTCCGCTGTTGTCCATCGCTCCGGGCATTCGAAACCTAGGTCGATGAAATATTGTTTTGCAGCATCAGAAGGACCAAAGTACAGACACTTGCCCTCATCTATAAGAAGTACCTTGTCGACAAGATCGTACAGTGACTCCCCCGCTTGATACAAGGAGACCGCCGTGGACGTCTCGGCCATGTTTGTGAGAGCTCGGATGGACTGGACATACTCCAGCGCAGTGCTGGCGTCAAGACCTCGACTAGAGTTATCCCATCCTTGAACAGATGCTCTGGTAATCATGGCTGCATGCGCTGTTAGCGTTGCTGATTAGGAGTGGTTGAGAGTGCCTACCTTCCGCTATGCTGACGCGTTTTCTCTCACCACCTGACACACCTCGCACGTACTCATTACCAACTTTTGTATTTAAGGTGTGCTCAATCCAAAAGAGCTTGGTAACAACCCGCAAGAACTCCCTTACGTAGTCTTCCCGGGATTCTCCGTCCAATCTTGATTCTTTGCCAGGTGTTCGAGTCTGCAGAGCAAAGGTCAAAGTCCGCTTGACAGTCAAGGTGGCATAATGCAAGTCATCTTCGGGATTGTAAATGACCTCTCCACGGAAGTCCTTTTTCATCGTCTTTGCATCCGTGCCACCATAGGTAACGTCTCCTTCAACACCCTCAAAGCCGTCTCGTTGATTGCAGAAGACCTTGAGGAATGTCGAGCAGCCAGCGCCTGGTCTTCCGAGCACCAGCAGCATTTCTCCAGGCCGGACACAGCCGTCGAAATGGCTGAGAAGTTCTCGTACGGGTGGCTTGCCTGCAGCAGCCTTGGCGCCTCGAGTGAAGAAGGTCTTTAGCGTACGTGGGAGACTCAGAAAGATGTCCCCCACGGTAGGCTGTAGACTTGCACCAAGACCAACGCCTTTGACGGTCAAGTCACGGAAGATCACACCACTGTGACGGGTCTTCTCGTCTTCACTCTGCTCCTGCCGGGCTTTGCCAAACATGCGAGACATTAACCGTTGAATTTGGTCGTCTTCTTCATAGGAATCGGTGGATGCATTGGTTCGGCGCTGAGACAATACTTTGAATAGGTCTTCCTCTGTTTGAATACTTCTGCGCTTTTCCAGCACTGGTCGCCTGTCTTCGGCGGTGGGTGCTACTCTGAGGGGCATGTATCTCACAGCAGATCGCTCTGAGTGGGAGTCTTCAGTGGTGTCTTTACCGGAAGAAATAGAGCCCTTGCTCTGGCGGCGAGAGAGTGCGTCCACTCCCTGACTGTGCTCATTGCCATGGTTGTGATCTACGGGCTCTGTATTTATGACCGTGTCATCAGACAGGCGGGTATCCCGATGGGCAGAGGACCCATTCGGGGTCGAGGTAAAGTATGACTGAGGGTGAATTTGCGATTGAGTAGGCGTGGGTATATTTGTGGTATCTTCTATGTGTGGCATCCCTTCTGCTGCCACCGGGGCTGTTCTAGAATAGGACAGGGCTCTCTGATCGACTCGTCGCGCTGAGGGCGTGACTGGGAATCCGCCCGGGACATCCGTGTCCGCAGGAGTCGGTCGATCGTCCATAACGATGGACGAGGGTCAAATGGAATAAACTGCGGCTGCGGAGGATACAGAGAGCAATATGGAGGAAACGAATAGTAGCGAGGCGACCGCCCTAGGAATTCATACAGAAACTAGAAGACATGACGGCGACAATAGAGCACCGCGTGTAATGGATGGTGATTGATGGCCTCTTACCGGACGAGAGGGTAATACGAACAAAGGAATGGGACGTGCAAGAGTACCTAGTACAGAGGAGTACTACCTGCAGGCTGCCAAGCAAAGTGCAAAGTGTAAATACGTCAATCCAGACCAGGGGCACGGTCCCGGCGAAAGAATAGGGCAGTCAGAGCAGTCATGGCAGTCATGGCCCGAGGCAGGGGGTACGGTATGTGCTGTAGCATCTGACATTTGATACTGATAAATGTCGATGGTCTATGATGCTATGAAAGAAGATGGCACCTACATGGAGCCCCTAGAGCCCCCGCCGAACAGGCACCATCGCAATCCATGATCTCATCGCCCGGAAGTTGCTCGCTCCGCTTTCCGTGTGTTTGTCACCGCCTACCTCGTACTATTACCCCACGTCACCAAGTCGAGTCACGTGTTTAGCACTACTTAGTAAGCCTTCAAATCACGTGGTCCTCTCGTCAAGCCACTCCCCCCATTTCAGGCAAGTTTGCCGGTATCTTGCACCCACTGCACACTGGCACTGCTGCTCGCACCGTCGCTCCATCAACAACGAGCACGAACACCACACCAAGATTCTGCCCAAGCAACTACCCTGAAGGTCTGCTCATGAGTCTTCAGCACCGTTAAGATCATGATGATCCTGCTCGCCCATGACCAGCGGGACCTCAATGATCTCGATGAGCTCTCTGTCCAAACCTACCCGACCTTGTGATGCCTGTCGCAAACGAAAGATAAGATGCATTGTCTCCGAGGTGGGCGGTGACTGCGTCCTGTGTCGCGCCCACGCCCAGGCATGTACCTATCTAGAACGGCCACCTCCAAAGAAGAGGCGAAAGCAGCCCTTGGATGCCGTCAGTCCAACTGATTCATTGACAAATGCCATCTCTCCTACCACCTCAGACCGACTTCCACAGCATTCGCCACATGATTATTCCAGTGTTCCAGAGACTTCTCTACTCCGGCAGACTTTGGGTCACCAGCATTTCCGTACCATCTCATATCTGGGTTCCACTTCCTATTCGGACAGGCTGCTGCTGGACCTCTCAGACTGTCTTGAAGAAGGCAAATATCGTCCGGCTGTCCCATCCGACGAAATCCGGATCGTAGCTCCCGACGCCTATTTCTGTATGCTGGAGGAAGACCAAACAACCATCGGGCAGCAGGTGGAAGTTCTTGACAGGATTGAAGCTGTTGTCGCGCCGCATGGACCCGCGCTGGTTGACCTGTATTTCCGCATTGTCCATCCCAGCTATCCCGTCTTGCACAAGGATGTTTTCCTAGAGAAACATGGCCGTTCATACCGGGAGCTGACACCAGCATGTCTCGCCGCTGTCTACGTGCTGGCTTTGAATTGGTGGCACTACAGCGGGGATTTGGGTCATCTGACGAAACCGGATGTCGCCCAGATGGAAAAGCTCGTGCCCTCTCTTCTGAGTTTCAACAGGCTGTCCAAGATCTCCGATATTCAAGCAGGGCTACTCCTTCTGCAACGTCCGAGGTCCGACTCTTGGAGATTGACAACTCAGCTTGTGGCAATGGCCGAAGACGTCGGCCTGCATCGGGACTGCGGAGAGTGGCACATCCCCAACTGGGAGAAAGGCGCGCGGAAACGGACGGCATGGGCACTCTTCATCCAAGACAAATGGGGCGCTCTTGTGCATGGACGTCCATCTCACATCAAAGCCGAGAATTGGGAGGTACTTCCGCTCGCATTTGAGGATTTTCCCGAGAACATCGAAGAAGACCACGTGGAAGAAGGAAGCTCAGAGGTCGAGAAGGGAATTCTGATTTTCATGCAACTATGTTCGCTGAGCCAGATTTTATCCGACATAATTGACAGGCTATTCACCGTAGACGCCATGAAACGGTGGAATAGCACGGTGGAAGTGCTACAAACCGTCAAACCCCTCCAGCTTCGGTTGAAAAGCTGGTATGCCCAGCTACCATCATGTTTGGCATTTGATGCCACTCAACCCAGGAAATTGTCTGCGACTGGTAAGTTGCCCGGTCCACGGCGTGTCTCTATTGTACACAACGCTAAGCCTAGCCATCAGGTCATCTATATCTCGCATACCTGGCCGCTGAAGTGACGCTCCACCGGGCCATTGTTCAGTCGGAAACTCGCTACGGGCTCGAGACCCGCCTTCGTGAGATAACCCGTGGAGCCGCAATCATGAGATTCACTTCGGTCATCGACTTTATGAAACGCCTCAAGCCCGAACACGTGCAGGGGTTTTGGCATTTTGCGTCAGAGCCTTGCCTGGCCATCATCAGCGCTTTCTCGCTTGGCTTGCTGGCCACCAGCCATGATCCTGTCGAGGCCACCAATCTGTGGTCACAGATTGCTGACTTCCGCTGGCTGCTCAACATCAATAGTCCAAGTGCTGATTTCATGAAGCTTGCCGTCGATCTGTTCAAAGTCAACAGCAGTTTTCTCGCCAAGTTCCGCCCGCTGGGTATGGTGGCTTCGAGCGAAAGGCCGCAAGCACTGCAGCAAGGCAAAGGTTTACACCCGATCGAACGCCGCGACCAGTCCGCTGGTCTAGACCCCTTCCAAAGCACTGAGCAAGACCTCCATGCGGTCGTGGGACTGGACCAAGATTGGCTTCTTGACTGTGACTACGACTTTGAACAGTTTGGGAACGGGAGTGGCGGCTAGAACGCCAGATCTCACCTGTTGCGCATCACCCGACGCTCGATCAGGTGCTAATACTAAGAGTATCGTATCGGAGCGGAGTCGATCGACTTTTGGCGATAAGGGCAGCCCAGGGCAGTCAAGGGCAGCCTTATCCATGCCATGGCGCCGGTTCTTTCTGGGCCTTGTGCCCGCGGGCCCGCGGGCTGCCCCCAAATGCCCGACGGGCCGCCCAGAGCCCGTGTCACGTGACCACCCTCGCACCACCCAGTTCGAGCGTCTCGCGGCCACTTTTATCATCACTTCTCCTAATATAGCGAAAAGGCTTTCCGAAGATCGATTGAGCGCCTTGCTTCATTCCAGCTCCAGGGTTCTCTCTTCCGCGTCAAACTTCATCATGGCTTTGCAAGACATCGATCATGTTGCCGCCAGCCTGGACGCACCAAACATGGATCCACTACAAGGGACCAAGTACGACTTCGAACGAGACCTCGTCGGCTATGGAAGGGACTCCATCGACCCCAAATGGCCTGGAGGTGCCAAGATTGCCGTTGCGTTTGTCATCAACTACGAAGAGGGTGCGGAGCGTTCTTTACTGAACGGAGACGGTCAAACCGAAAGTGTCCTTTGGGAGCAAGCTCATGTACCCGAGCGGATTGGGTCAAGAGACCCCAAAATTGAAAGCGACTACGACTATGGTTCTCGCGTTGGCGTGTGGCGCCTCCTGAATATGTTCGAAAAGTCCAACATCCGAACAACGATCAATGCGGTGGGTCAGGCGCTGGAAAAGAATCCGCCCGTGGCCAAAGCATTTGTCGCTGGAGGCCACGAAGTCGCCAGTCATGGATATCGTTGGATCCCCTATCACAACATGTCCCCGGAGGAGGAGAAGCTGTACATGCATCGCCAGATGCAATCCTTGAAGGCCACCACCGGATCGTACCCTGTCGGTTGGTTTGTGGGTCGGTGCTCGCCTCATTCCAAAGCTCTCATCCACGAAGTGCACGAAGAGATTGGCGCTCCTCTGCTCTATGAAGCCGACTGTTTTGCAGATGATTTGCCGTATTGGAGCGACGTGCCGGCGGAGAAGGACGTGCCCAACCCCAAGGGCATGCTGATGATGCCCTACAGCTACGACAACAACGACCTCAAATATCAAATCGCGCCTGGCACATTCAGTTCACCCAACAGCTTCTTGGAATATCTGAAAAGCGCATTTGATGTGCTCTATGCCGAAGGAGTCGAAGGCCGGCCGAAGATGATGTCCATTGGGCTACATTGTCGCATCAGTGGCAAGCCTGGACGGTTTGCAGCGATCGAGGCTTTTGTCAAATATATACAACAGCGTCCAGACGTGTGGATTACGACCCGGAGAGAGATTGCATCGCATTGGAGGGCCAATTTCCCCTACCGCACGAGCACCGAGGTCGAGACCGAGGTCGAGGCCGTAGACGAGGAAGGGGGTGAGGGCCAGCCCCTTCACCAACAGCAGAGGGCAGATAGTGTGGTGTATGCTCGCATATAGCAGTTCTCTTTTTAAAAATTCAAGCATTACCATCAGCGCAGCACAGCCGTCTGTGGAGACTTTGGATCCCCGCCTGAAACTGGTCGACGACCACCACCTGGGCAGCCTCAGCGGCTCCCAGTTCCGCTTCGCAAATCTCGCGTACCCAGTGTTCCGTGCCATGTAGGATGACGCCCCCAATACATATGGCGCCGATATTGCCCAGCTGCAACACGCGACGCACGCCCTCGGTCATCTTCGCCCTGGCGGCTGTCCGCGACGGTTGCTCGTAGTCAGCCAGTCCGATGCCGGTCGCCACCACGCCCGCGAACCTTGCATCGTCTCCATTTCCATCTCCGTCTGCGTCTGCGTCTTGGAGGACTGCCATTACGCCTTGCTCTAGCTGTTGGAGGATTTTCATCACGCCTTGCTCCAGCTGTTTCTCGTAGGGTTTCCCCGTGGTCAAGATGGCGAACCGGAAATGTCTGGGTGGCGGAAGCCCCAAATCCAAGGCAGCGGCGATGCTCGCCTCAAAGATCCCTGTGACGGGTTTGGCGCCGACGTGGGCCTGTAGAGCCTTCACCAGCGAATGGTCGGCGTAGCAGGCGACCAGGAAGCCGTCGTATTCAGGACAGAGAGGGACCAGTTTTTCCAGGCATGTCGTCGTGCTTGCGTCGATGTCGGCCTGGCTTTGTAGAACTGGCGGGCCGCCGATGCAGGTCCAATATGAGATTGATACCTAGAATAATAGACAGATGTAAGTCGGGGCCATAGACAGGACAGATGCATATGTAAGTTGGGGTCGAGGCAATGGACAGGACAGATGCATATGTATGTAAGTCGAGGTCGTCTGGGGCCATGCACAGCTAAATTCAGGTCGATTGGGGCAATAGCCATGCAGACAGCTCAGCTTACATGTGGTGGCGCGTAGCGATCAATCCCGGCCTTTATTGTGTCTGTGATGGCCGTCGACCCGTTCGGATTGACTACCAGCACATTGTACATGGTGGTGTATAACCAGGGTGTACGGAGTATGTTGGTGTATAATTGCCAGGGTGTATGTGTAGGGTTAGGGTTAGGGTTAGGGTTACGCGGGGCATTGACCAACGCTCCAGGCTTCAGGCTTCATGCCTCAGACTTGCAGTAGGACCCAGGGACCAGAGACCTCAGCACCAGCACCACTCAGCAGCCACCTGGAATTATGTAATGCGCCCAGTGATAAAAATGATAATTACAGTATGGGCACGGATCCAGCATCGGGCGAGGTCGCCACTGGGGTGACGATGGCTCGATAAGGACGGGTCGATATCTCTGAGCGGGCCCTCGAAGCCCGCGGCCGCACGGGCTTATCGAATTCTGCGCCATCCGCCACCTGGTGCAATCGTGTGTCTATGCTTTGGATACGGAT
This sequence comes from Capronia epimyces CBS 606.96, assembly GCF_000585565.1. NCBI lineage: Eukaryota > Fungi > Ascomycota > Eurotiomycetes > Chaetothyriales > Herpotrichiellaceae > Capronia > Capronia epimyces. The sequence continues at coordinate 1,518,901 of NW_006912906.1, forward strand.
ATCCGTAAACTTGGGCCCAGGCTCACAGCCTTGGTACAAGGTTTGAAGCATGTTGGACCAGGCTCTATATCTACTGTCGGGACTCCCATGTGTTAAAGCGTGGAGAGGCTTGGAAGGTTGAGTCTGGAATTGAGCATTGCATTTAACCAAAGACCCCTGGAACTGAGCATTGCATTCAACCAAAGACCCTCTCCTGGAATTGAGCATTGCCTCCTGACTGCCAACTGCAGTGGCACTCACTCCCGGCCCCAGCCCCGAAGCCGACCTTCACCTTTTCTAGGGTTCCAAACACACCATGTCCGCCGGAAACGGAACCATGGGCAAGCTGCGCCAGTTCCACGACCAACACCTTGTGCTTCATCCCTCTCCGGGCTCCTTCACCGCCGAAGGCGAGTCGGCGCGGTGGAGCAACACCGACTTGGACCCGGTGCCTCAGAACAAAAAGACGTGGGAATGGTGGCAGTAAGTTTGGACCATCCTGCAACCAAGCGAGCATCGGTATTGTCATTTTGGCGAATATTGTCGTTGGCGAATATTGTCGTTGGCAGATATTGTCGTTGGCGGATATTGTCATTCTGGCGAATACTGTCTTTGTATGGTGTGGTGGCTGACCACCCCCAGTGTTGGAGGCTTCTGGATCGCTGAAGGCTTCAACCCTGCCCAGATGCAGGTGCCTTCCTCGGCCGTCGCTCTCGGGCTGAATCCAGGCCTGGCTCTCGTTGCCTGCCTGGTCGGCAACCTGCTCGTCACGGGCCCTGTTTGTATTGTCGGATATATTGGAAGCAAGGTAAGAGAACATGCACGATCACAATCACAAATATTGGAGGCTAATCAGAAATATGTAGTACTCGATCTCGTTTCCGGTGATTGCTCGAGCGTATGCATGTCCCTGGGAACCCGACCAACACCAGGCGTTCAATTGCTGACGGTCGCATACCTTAGTTCATATGGCATGATCGGCTCATACTGGGCAATGGTAAGTGAGAAGAAAAGAGATGACATGACGAGGTCGCGGACCACGGCTAACACTCCTCCTCGACAGATCATCCGCGGAATCTTCTGTGTCATCCTCTATGGCGTGCAGGGCACTCTGGGCGGGAATGCGGTGCGGTGCATGCTCGAAGCCATCTGGCCTTCATTCGCCCACTGGCATCTGCACAGTCTGCCTGCCAGCGCGGACATCTCGGCCCCAGATCTGCTCTGCTTCGCGCTCTTCTGGCTGTTCTCCTTCCCCGTCCTCTTCGTGCCTCTGTCGTCGTTGAGGTGGCTGTTCGCCGTCAAGATCTTCATCATGCCGCTTTTCTACGTCGCCCTCTTCACCTGGGCCATCACCGTCAGTCACGGAGTCGGGCCTCTGTTTTCCATCCCGAACAACATCACCAGTGGCTGGTCGGTTGGCTATGTGTTTTGCTCTACCATCCTCGCCACCATCGGAGGTAACGCCAGTAAGTGTTTTTGTCTGACTGTCGAACCAAAGCGTCCCGTCTGACACCGTGGTAGCATTTGCTGTCAACATGGCCGATCTTACCCGTTATGCAAAGAACCCTCGAAGCTCGGCCATCGCTCAGGCCTTTGCTCTCCCGATCTGCATCACAATGAGTACGTATTGATCTGATCAGTTGACCTCGGCTATGTTGCTAACTCTTTTCCTTCAGTCGAACTTCTTGGAGGTGAGCGAGAGCTTCAGGTTGAGCTCGAAAATAGTGATTGTCTCTAATGTTAAACCCCTGCAGCACTCATGGCAGCGTCTGCCCAAGTGGTGTATGGTGAGGTGCTCTGGAACCCCTTGACCATCATCATGCTCTGGGACAACCGGGCTGGGAAATTCTTCTCCGGGTTTCTGTTCGCATTCGCCACCATTGCTACCAGTATGTTTCTAAAACAAGTCCATTCTTGGTCGAAGAGCGAGCACTGATCGACCCAGATGTTACTGGTAACAGTATCCCATTTGCCCACGACATCACAGGAATCTTCCCGAAATATATGAATGTCCGGTGAGTAGTGTTCCCCTGATAGGTTTCACTTGTCGAGAGCAGCACCAGTGTCCCCCTGACACGTTCTCCTGTCGAGTCCTTACAGGGCAATCTGTGGAACTACAAGGCAATCCACGGAACCTCGTCACTAACAATGCGCCACAGTCGAGGTCAAATCATCTGTGCCATTTTGGGCTTTGCCATGAACCCCTGGGTGATCCAGGCCCGAGCGGCGCGCTTCTTCAATTTTGTTGGAGGGTATTCCATTTTCCTGGGACCGTTGGTTGGCATCATGCTCTGCGACTATCTCATCATCCGAAAAGCCCGACCATTCAACATGTATCAGCTGTACAAATCCCACGGTCTGTACTGGTACTGGAAAGGATGCAACGTCCGCGCCCTGACCGCCTGGCTGGTGGGCGTGACCCCTCTGCTTCCGGGACTGATCTACAACATCAACTCCAACATCAAGATGGACCACGGTATTCTGGAGTTCTACACTCTGGGCTGGCTGGATGGGCTGGTCATTGCAGCGTAAGTGAATTTCCGGAAAGAACACTTCTGTTGTCAAAGCGATGGTACCCTACTCGAAAGAAACACTCCTGTTGTCCAAGCAACATCACCCCTACTCGAAAGAAACCCTCTTGCCAAAAAGAAGGCCAGTTGTTGTTTAAAAGAAAGACTCCCCTTGTCAAAAAGGCCACTTGTTTTTTTGGGAACACCCCTCTTGCCGAAAAGGCCACTTGTTGTTTAAAAGAAACAACCCCATTCTCGTTCTCCTATCGTTATTGTTGCGGATGATGACCTCTGTACAAACTGAACTGAAGCAAACCAAACCATACTGACGCCTTTTCCATTCCAGACTCACATACTACCTCCTCTGCTGGGCGTTCCCGTTCCCGACCACCAGTCAAGACGAGTGCGATCCGAGCGTGAGTGTGATTGAAGCCAAGAACACCAGCGAAGACGTGGAGGAGGGGGCAGCGGCAGCGACAGCGGCTCTGGCCACGCAGCACAAAACCGCCGACGTGTTGGGGTCGACGAAGGAGGTGTAGAAGGAGATATGGATGTGGATGTATATGGCCAGGGTTGTGTGGCTACTAGGCAGCTATATCTTGAACTACGTGACGGAGAGAGGAATAGGGAGGAGATGATGACGATAATATGCTGAACTCAGATACCGACACCGATACCAATACAACTATTATTATTACTACCACTATTACTACCACTATTACGATTACTATTACTATTACTTTTGCTACCACTATTGCTACCACTATTGCTACCACTATTGCTACCATTATCGCTATTGCTATCATGATTACTATTATTCCTCGCCCTGATACAGTATATCCCTAATACCTAAGTCCTAAGTACTAGGTAGGTATATTCAGTCTGGTATGGGTCTAAATGTTTTGAAGTTTATAGTCTTAGCACCGGTCGAGATGACTAAGGTAGGTAGGTATCTCGCGTACTGGTACTATATGTGGTGTATGTCACTCGTGCACCTCAGTTATATAAGGGCGTCGATGGCAAGAACAAGAAGGGATAGAGATATATAGGTGCGTACATGTACGTATAATGCGGCTCCTGTAGCAAGAATTCGTAATAGTGGCTTACTGTATGTACCTTTACTTTATGTAGCATACAGCACAGCCGCGGACCGATAGCGATACCGATACCGGAAGTGGAAGTGGAATAGAAATGGAATCGAAGTTGAAGTTGAAGTTGAAGTTGAAGTTGATGTTGATGTTGGATTAATTACTACCTGAGGTACTTGGACCAGACGCAGTGCAGCATTTATAAGGTACTGTCTGTATGTAATTACTATACATAGTACCCCAGTACTAGGTACCTACCTGACTGAGGTAGCATGGAATTATCATGTACCTATGTACGGAGTAATGTATAGGGTACCTCCTAAATAAAGTACCCCGCACCTCATTGTACGGAGTACGGAGTACGGAGCTGTATGACACATACTGTTACTGTATGGAACATGTCCCCACCCCTTTTGCCGTGAGCCTTATCGACGACACAAACCCACCATCGATATCGATATCAGCCGCGCTGCTCCGACCGAGTCTTTCTCTGCATCGCATCGCATCGCACTGTTCTCTGTACCACACATACAGAATGTATTGCGAGAAGACGCTTCTGGAATCTTGTTGTTTCGTATCCTTGATAGACAGACACTCTCTTTCTTGATTTTGACTGTCATCACTGCCGTCGCCGCCACGCGAACCCCAAGCTCAAACTGAGCAACCAAAAACAACAACCGCTCAAGTCCGCAGCCTCAGCATGCATCCCCAGCTCCTGGCCGACGCCGGAGTCGACTACGGCACCATCAAGACAGCCCATTCAGCCTCGCGCTCAGTCGATCGCGACGACCAAGAGGCTCAGGCTCAGGCTCAGGGACATGCTGGTCTCAATCTCGACCTGGATGATGCCGAGTTGGAGGCGTCGGGATACCATAGGGAATTGCCGCGGCAGTTCTCTATGCTTTCGCTGATGGCAATGGCGTATGCGCTGCTCTGCACGTGGAACGGGTTTGGGAGGTATGTTTGTTGTTTGTATTCTTCGGTTCTCGGATGGCCCAATGATTTACTATATCCCATATCTCGTACCCTATATCCTATATCCTATGTCCCATATCCTACGCTTCGCCTCGTTTCGGCAATACTTGAGTCGAATGCGTTGAAGCTGAAGCTAAAACTAAACTTGAACTTGAACATAAGCTGACGCCGCAATCATCTGTCCCTGCCCGCAGTGCATTTGGCGCCAGTCTCAAGCAAGCCTCGTCGGCCGGCAGCATCTTCACCCTCCTCCCGGCAGCGCTCTTCATCGGCGTGGTATCGCTGGGCATGGCCGAGTTGACATCAGCCTTCCCCGTGGCGGGAGGGCAATATTACTGGACATACTTGGTCTCGCGGGCGAAATGGGCGCCCATCGCGTCATATTTGTAGGTTGAATCCAGCACTCTTCGATTGAGATTGCGATTGATTGACCATCATATCATGATACTGGCACCGATGGCGTTTAGCCCTTCCTCTACAAGTTCTTTCAAACGCACCTTTGCTGACCATCACGCACCTACACACAGTACGGCCATGATCAGCGTGATTGGATGCTGGCTGGGAGGCGCGGCGACGTGCAACTTCATAGCGGGCATGATTCTGTCCATTGCCGAGTTCACGGTGCCGGACTTCCAGATCGAGGCCTGGCACAAGTACGTGGTCTATGTGACGGTGATTTGGGCCGCCGTGGCAATCAATGTCTTGGCATCACAGGGCCTGCCGGCCTTGAACAAGTTTATCTGTAAGTTGGGACACCGTCAGCGCATGAGCACTATCAAAACAGCACCACCGTCAGCACCAGCATCATCAACACCCTCGTCATCAACACCAGCATCACCAACACAAGCATCATCAACAGCACCACCACCACCACTACTACTACAGCTACAGCTACAGCTGACTATTACCCTCTCCCCTTCCAAGTCTACTTCTCCTTCCACTACAGCTATAGCTAACCATTACGTTTCCCCCCAAGTCTACTTCTCCTTGATCACGTTCATGGTGACCATGACGGTGATGCTCGCCTGCTCGTATCCGCACTACCGATCCGCCCGCGACGTCTTCACCGACGACACGGTGCACAGCGGCTGGCACAACCGCGGGCTGGCGTGGACGCTCTGCTTCGTCAATTCGCTGTACGGATTCCTCGGGACCGATGCCGGAGTGCACATGGTGGAGGAAATGCCTGATCCATCGGTCAACGGGCCCAAAGTGATTGTGAGTGTAGTTGTTGCATTTGCAGGGTTAGGGTTAGGGTTGCAAGAACTGAACTGTTCTTTGCTTGACCCTGACCCTTGACCCTCGATCCTCGATTGTTGCTTGACCCTGGCCCTTGACCCTCGATTCTTGTTTAGTCCTCGATCCTTGCTTGACCGTTGCTTGACCGTTGCTTGACACCTGACCCTGAGTTTTGATCTGATCTGGTCTGATTGTATTGGATGTTTTCTCCTCTGATCTAACCTGATTGTATTGGATATTTCCCTCCAGCTCTATCCCATCGTATTCGGCTGACCCCTTACCCTGAAATCTGATCTGGTCTAATTTATGGGGCCTTTCTCCTCTAATTTGATCTGATTGTATGGGATAGTTCTCCTCTGATCTGGTCTAACTGTATTGGATATTTTTCTGATTATATTGGATATTTTCTAATTGTATGGATATTCCCAGCTCTATCCCATCATACTCGGCCTAGCCACTGTCTTGCCCTTCGCCTCAGTATGCATGTTTGTGGTCAAAGACATGGACGAGGTCCTACACTCGCCCAGCGGCCTGCCCCTGATCCAGCTGTACTACCAAGCCACCGACAGCCAAGCCGGCACCGTGGCGCTGATGGTCGCCTTCACCGTCTGTTTCTTCGCCTGTGCCGCGGCCAACGTGACGGGCTCGTCGCGTCAGGTCTGGTCGGCCGCTCGTGACGAATGTTTCCCGCGCTCCGACCTGTGGAAGAAGATCGACCCGACATACCAGATGCCGCTGAATGCGGTGTTGTTGCAGGGATGTTTTGGCACGGTGAGTTTTGTTGCTTGTTGATCTTGAATTTGTCCCTATCCCTATGATTTCAGCCAGCAGTACAGCCAGTACAGCCAGCACAGCCAGCACAGTACAGGACAGCATAGTATGATTTACAGCACAGCCCAGCACAGCCCAGCTCAGTATAGTACGGTCTACAGTATAGTACACCATAGTACACCACAGTCCACATGGCCTACTGTACATGGTCTACTTACTGTACATGGTCTACTGTACATGGTCTACTGTACATGGTCTACTGTACATGGTCTACTGTACATGGTCTACACATTGCCTACTGTACATGGCCTACAGTATGGTCTACAAGACATGGCCTACACATGGCCAACAATACATCGTCTACGGTACCTGTCCCTAACCGAATCCAGATCTACGGCCTTCTCTTCTTCGGCTCCCCAACCGCCTTCGCCTCCATGGTCAGCGCATCCATCATCTTCATCGTCGGCTCCTACGTCGTTCCTCAGACCATGCTCCTATTCCGACCCAAATCCCGCGCTCAACTCCTGCCGGCCCGTGCCTTCGATCTCGGCCGCTGGGGTTATCCCGTCAACCTCGTGTCGACTGTCTGTACGGCCTTCTTGCTCGTCGCCTGCTGCATCCCGACAGAATATCCTATTACCGTGGCGAACATGAACTATAATAGGTGAGTGGGTTTTGTTTGGGAAGGGTTTGGGGAGTAGATCGCGTCGTCTCGTCGCCCGTCCCTCATCGCCTAAGGGCCCCTGTCTCCCTTCGGTCGCGTACGTCTATGATACGTATAATATAAGGATTTGTGGTCTGTGCAAAGATGAGATCTACTGTCTGTGCAAAGACGGGGATTTACTTGTCTGTGCAAAGATAGGATCTACTGTCTCTTCCAAGATGGGGATCTCCTATCTGTATCTGTGAAAAGATGGGATCTACTGTCTGTGCAAAGATGAATATCTCCTGTCTGTGCATAGATGGGGATCTCCTGTCTGTGCATAGATGGGGATCTCCTGTCTGTGCATAGATGGGGATTTACTTGTCTCCACTAAGATAGGGATCTCCTTTCCTATCTGTGCAAAGATGAATATCTCCTATCTCTACTAAGATGAATCTACTTTACTGCCTGTACCATGTCATGTACGAAAACCTAACTGACTTTCAATACAAGTGTCGTCGCCATCACCCTGCTCTTCCTGACCTGGCTGGGCTGGGTGTGCTCTCGCCGAGCTCGATTCACAGGCCCCCACGTCAACATGGCCCTGTTGGCCGAGACGAGAAAGCAACATCTTCACCGATTGATTTGTCATGAAGACGACGATGATGACGACCACCACCGCAACCGCCACCGCCACCATGACGACGACGACGACGACGACCACAACCATGACCACCACCATGATCACCACGAATGAGGAAAAAGGGGAAGAGCAAGTAGCAGGAGCAGGCGAAGAGGAAAGGGGAGAAGTAGTCTTGGTCTTGGATGCGGACACGGACGCGGACACGGACGCCGACGCCGACGCCGACGCCGACGAGATCACTTCATTGATTCCCTCTATCCTATCACCTGGCAAGCAAGCTTCATGAGCTATCCAGGGATGATGGGGCCAAAGACTCGTGCCTGCCATGATAGTGATGGTGATGTGGATGTGGATGTGGATGTGGATGTGGATGTGGATGTGGATGTGGATGTGGATGTGCCAAGTGGGTGCCGAGTCTGTTCTACATATTGTACATACTATACTGTACATACAGTTCTAGTCTACGGATGCCGATGAGGATGCTCTGTCACCTAGGGCTGGCTGCGACCGTGACCATGACCGTGACCATGACCGTGACCGTGATCGTGACCGTGACCGAATGACATCTATAATCATTGCCGATGTTCATCAGTCTCAGTCCCAGTCTCAGTTTCGGTCTCTTCAGCGACGTCTTGCCTGTCATAACCATTATCCTTCCGTTCACCATCACCGTCACCGTCACCAATACTACCGCCCCCATGACGGCTTTCATCCAGGCGGGCCAAGGGCTGTGTCTCCTGCATAGTCTGCCGCGGCTCTTGGGACGGTTCAGCCACAGCCACAGTCGCAACACCAACACCAACACCAATACCAAGGTCGTCGCTCTTTTCGTGCCCTGCCATGATACGAGCTTGTCCAATATGCTTCGGCAGTGGAGCTTGGCCGTTCATGTCCTCGGGCCTGATCATGGCATCGATGGCTCTCTGTCGGGTCACTCGCATCACGGTCGAGAAAGTATATTGATAGCTCTGATTCGAGGCCAAAAGAGCCAATCCCCCAATCAGCACGGCGACCGCGGCGAAAAAGATGGCCAGTCCATAAGCGAGCGCCAGTCGGGCCCAACTATACACGTAGATGTTGGGAAAGGTAAGAGCGTCACATTGGTGGGCTTGAAGTCAGAAGCATTCGTCGACACATAGTCCGGCTTGCTAAAGAGGCTGATGGTGATGTTCTCAAAGAGCTGCTCGGTCGCCTGGGCAAGAGATGTCATCGAATCATTGCCGCCTAGCTCCATACAGTTTTTTAAGCTCGTCAACAGCACCGATGTGGCATCGACCTCGACCTCCCAAGGCGCGTCCCCGGAATACCAGATCCCACCCACCATGATTTTGCCAAAGCTCTCCATCACCGCCTGGTAGCTCATGCCAACCCGCTCTGCTTCGGTCAAGTCTGAGTAGGATTCTGCATGGTGTTCAACTGGGAGGAGAGGGAGGCCGTTCAGGGGTTGAGTGGTGGTCGAGATCGTTTCAACACTCTCCTGGTAGTCGACCTTGGTGGTATACGAGGCGTTGTAGAGGGAACAGTTTAGCACTGACCAATTGCCCGTGTCTGTAAAGGTCCCGATATAGATCATGACGGGCTCTTGAGCGAAGCCACCGATGCTGGACAGGTCAGTGCACGTTGATTGATCGTGCCTGAAGTCAAGGCTGTCGTTTGTGACGCTTCCGGTATCGAAAGGTACTCGGACGGTAGGGTCCGGTGTCCATGCCAGATAACTGTAGTTGAACCCACAGAAATTATCAGTGTAGTTGGTTACGGTCAAGTTGCACCCGAACACAGCGTCGAAAGAGCTCATGACTGTGTCAGCGGTCGGTTGGCAACGGATCGATGGCCCGAAGAACTGCAATGAGTACGAAGAGTTTGGAGCTGGCGCTGTCCGTGACAATATCTGGCCCCGAACTGCCCCCTCCTGGGCAAGTTGGTCCAGCCCGGTCGAACCACCCTCAAAACATACGCTGAAACCAATATCCGGCGACACATAATTGGCGACTGCTGCAAATGTTTGTTTCGTAAAGTCCAGGAGGGGCAGATTGTTCGTTATGTATTCGACACGAGGTTCGGTGACGCGGCGTACGGAGAGGGACGCTGGAGGTACAACCGCCGCAATGGGTATCGTCCATGAAATGATGGCCAGATATGCGAGCACGGGATGTTGCCAAAGAGTTTTCATATTCAGCAGATCAAATATTGATGTCAACAGTTGGGTCATCGAATCGATCCTCGACACCGCTATTTGCTCGCTGAGAAGTTCCCGCCATAGAACTTGGACAAACGCGGTGCCGACAGCCATGGTCAGAAAAGACCGAACCAAAAAGGTGAAGGATGTGCCGATGCCAAAGTTGATCTGCTGGTCGAAATTGGTCATCTCGACAGGCGTGCCATGGAGTGACTGGTAGAAGAAATGGTGGCCCACGGCGAATGCAGCCCCAGTGGCAAACGTGGCCAGCATAGTCGTTGGCGCTCTCCAGTGCATCTTGGCCGACATTGAAATTTGGCGTACACGGATACCAGAGACAAAGAAGTACAGCCAGCGCCTCTTATACATAACGAGTCAACGCAGAGCACCGAACCGAGCCACGTCATGTGGCTTAAGATGATGGCTGCGACCAGGCACCCCAGCACCGGGCCCGGCTCGTCTTTTCGCAGGTAGTCTTGGTGATGGGCGCGGACCGGCACGACCTGTGCTCGGCCCCCACGGCCACAATGTTTTCCTCTGCGATAGGTGGCCGACAGGCGGCAGGCGGGCGCAAGGCAGACTCATGGCGGTGTCGAGACCAGGGTGAGAGGTGAGAGCGGGGTGACGTTGGGATTGGCGACCAGGGGCAGCGGCGCGATCCCCGATGCGGCCAATGCCCTGCCTTCCAGGAGACATCATTGCTGCATTCCTGGCCACTGCAGGGATCCAATCCGTAGGGCCATCTCACACGTGTAGAAGAGCCTAAGGCTGTGGCAGATGAATATATCCACAACTGGGACGGTGGAGATCGAGATCGCGACCGCATCATGTCGAAGTTTGTGATGAACGGGTTTCGAAGGACTTGTCTGCATCATACAGGCTCTTCATGAAGTGATTGGCAGGATTGTATGTTGCACAATCTCTTGCTCCCTTGCTCTCTCTAGGTCTTTTCTCGAGGCCAAGTCTCATCTGAACCTCGACCTCTACCTGCACCTCGACCTCGTCCCGCGTGCCCCTGAGTTGACTTCTGGCCTCGGGCCCCAGGCATGCCGTGATGTTTCTTCAGCTCTCTGATCGGAGTTGCACCCGCCGCTAAGTTGCGCAGCCGCAGAGGTTCAGAATAGAATGGGTTGGTGTCTTTCTTCGCCAGAACCAGAACATCATGGTGACAACACCGTACAACCGTATCCGTAGTAACCCGTGTTTCCAAACCCCCGTGGTGACCGGTGACCAGTGACCGGTCCTTGGCATTTTTGAAGCAAAGTGTATGTGCAGGCTTCACATACTTGCAGCAATGCTTCACATCCCGTCACTGTCGCGTATTACGCGTCTTAAGTGTTCATACCACTTAGTCCAGAATATTTTGGAACCACAGCGTTGTGCAAGTTGCCTTTCCTCGTCGCTGCCTCGTCCGCGACCTATCATCATCGATCCCTTTGCTCCGATATCCCTGATTCTCCAGATACCAGACATCGCAATTTCAAAGTATCGTCGTCACATCAAGAGTATTGGACAACTTGATTATCAAATACTCAAAGCCGTCGTCAAAACTCTCCTCCATCGTGCACAAGGCTGTTTCTATCATTCGAAGGAATTCCTTCTCATGGAGAAATCGGATGTCGAGAATAGGGAAGCTCGACGTCAGCGGCGGAGGGCGGCTGGTCGGAGCGGGGGCATTTTCGAGATCGTTCGAGACGGCAAGCAGATCAAATATCGCTATGCTTGGCCCGAACCCGCATGTCAACCTGAATACATTACGCCCCGGGACAGTGTTGAGTCCATCGTGTCCTCGACCGCGAGCGATTCTGTCGCGGGAAGAGCATGCACAGGGATACGCGGGCAGCAGATGGTATTGACCGTTCCTGAAGGCGAATCAATGCATGCGGACCGAAAAGACCGGAATCTGACAATGTCATTATCCCCCTCTTCAACAAAGAGAACCACAGATTGTATCGAAATAGACAGTGAGGTCATCTCCAGAACAAAGAACAGAAGAGGTCTGCCAACGGTGCAAAAGATGGACCGGGATGGTTCGCGGCTCGGGCATCGCAAGACAGAAGCGACGGAGGGACAGTATGATGGCCAGGTTGCAAAGGCCAAAGAACATCTCGAACCACAGACACAAAAGTCTCAACTCCTTGAAGCTACCTACCAGAGTCCAATTAAAGAGCAGATTGAATTGGAGGCCGACTGTGACCCTGACCCTGGACAAGAAGAATTAAACAAAGAATTCTTCACCCCTCCGCGAGCCATAAAGATGTCGTCTGGATGGGATTGTCATGGTGATTCGGATTCGGAAATATTTGACTGATTGACGAACAAGTATTGAGCCGTGTGTATGTCCGAAGGTTTGGCCTGAGCTATTGCCACAAGGCGTGGCTCAGAGCTCTCATGTTGTGTCTCTTCTTGTTGAGTAAGAATGTCCAGACGGGGCTGATGGTGTGTACAGCACATGCTAATTGAGGTCAACATTGCCGTGCAGTGAATGCATAGGATGACTTCGGTGGCATAGAGCGGTGGACAGCGGGTCTTTCTTGGAAAGAAGGCTACTCAGTTGTATTTTAGAGCTTGATGCAAGGGTTGGTGTTGGTCTAAAACTCAAGGAAAGCTGACAGAGCACTCACAACGAATATTGAGACGAGCGAAAAGGGCTGATATTCCACCACGTCGTCCTGTGGATTTTTTGCAAGGCGACTTTCGACCACTGGTATGTTGCAGACGTGTCAACCACGACTTACTTCTCCGCGTCTTGCTGGGCCTGTGCAGCGCCATTTTGATTTTTCTTTGCTGCGTAAAAGGCAGCTCTCTTGGCCACTATTTCATCAATGAGTGGGTGGTTCTCCAGCGCTGCCGCGGCTGCTGCTTGGCCTGCTGCGACTCTGCTCAATCCTTTCCCACTGCCCAGATACTGATTCTCCCAGCCCCATCCCGTCAGATACACCCCGATAGAGTAGGTCTCCGTTCCTTGACCGTAATGAATGACGGGTTCTCGCTCGTCAGTATAGATGACCTTGACATCTTTTCCGAGAATCTTCCTGGCAAGTTCCTCCTTACTCTTGGTCGAGGGTGCTGGTTTGGCCGAGACCGCTTCGAGTTTGGGCTCCCACAGCTGGGTCAGCCACTTTTTGGCGACGGAGAATCCATCTGCATGCGACAGGACTACTGCTGCGACGTAGGCCTCGAAGACGTCTCCTTTGATCTTGAGCCAGGCATTAGGGGACTCATTGCGGAGACGATTGGAGTCTTTGAGCTGTCGGTCCAGGCCATAGAGAACCGAGTATTGACCGATGGTTTCGTTCTTGACAATCGATTCTCGCACTTGTGACATGCGTCCTGCCGAAAGATCGGGCAGACGCTCAAAGATCAGTTGCGAAGCGATTAGTTCGAGATATGCATCTCCCAGAAACTCCAGTCGGTCGTAGCTGGCGTGGCTAGAGCCGGCCGAGCTGGGGTGGGTGAAGACATCGCCTCTGTACTGATCCCCAATAGAGGGTAGCGGCGGAAGCAGTCCATCTTGGACCAGCGGCGTGGGAATGGCAGGAGACTGCCTGGAGTTGGAGTTGGGACCGTCGCGAAATTTGTGGGAGGGAGAAGTGCGGCTTCCTTCATGCTTCCGTTTCTTATTGATATGAGACATGACGAGAGCTGGATGAAGAAGAGGAGCAGGCCGGTGCCATGACAAGTCTCCTCGGTGCTACTAGTACGACGAGAGGAAGAAACTGAACTCGGCGTCAAATGTAGTGATGGTGGAACGTCCACACACTACACATTGCAGTGTGGTGTGCCGGGGTGGCCGCCCAATCGGGAAACTTGTGCCGGGCGCAGGCTCGTCTCAGTCTGAAGCCGATGAAACAATTCTTTGTTCATCATCCAGCGTTCCTCAACACGATCCTGGTCAACTACAGAGCATTGCCATGGCTTCTGCATCGCGAGGCCGGCTCCTTGAGCTTGCTAAGGTACGAGAAATGCATCCCGCCACCCGCAATGCCGCTCTCGTCCTTCTCTTCCCACGCATCAAACATGAATGTCCCTGGTATCTCTGCTAACACCGTGATCTTTCTCCTGCAACAGCTCCAATGCTCAATATTCTCCACGACCTTCAACCCAAATCGGCAGCGGCTGGGGAACAAAGTCCTGCGCCAGAGATTAAAGGGCCCGGCCCTCGCCGCATATTATCCCAGAAGATCAGCCACGGTAGAAGACGTGCTGGCGGAATTCAAGAAATTCGATCTCGACGGATTCAACGAGGACGAAGAGATACGATTGGAAAGCATCCAGATTGCCAAACTAAGAGGCAAAGGGGCTCCCAAGAAGAAGAGAACGGCCTCGGGTACGTATTATGCATACGATGACATTCGGCTCTACCTAGTACCTCATGTCACGCACAAGTCACTGACATTTATACCTCCAGACACTCGGAAGAAAGGCAAGAGGTAGACCTCGGTTGGTTCTGATGCGAAGTTTCGAGGACGATTTGTGTATATCAGGATGAGGATACCCAGGATAAAGACGTCAGAATACAATAATGGGAACCCGATTTTTGTTCGTGAAAACGTCTGTATTCACCTACGTGATTTGTGGCCGAGACAAAGAATGGCCTCTGGCCACCCGGTGATTCAAACCCCGACGCAGGAGACAAGAGCCTCGGGGTTCGAGGCCTCAGGCTTTCGTCCACATATGCGCCTAATGTCCATTACGTCCAGACTGTGCTGTGGAACATGAGACGAGATTCCGAGAGCGCTGTCAATCAGCCTAGCGCATCTCGAGAGCATCAAGGATCCGGCGGCTCTCGAAATCAACATGACTGGATACCAACTCCCCGTGCCACCACTATCCGTACGCTCGGCTCTTGCAACGCTGGCTTGGCTGTCCTCTATCATCCTCGGTGCATCGTCGACTCGGCTGATCTCGGGTAGAGACCCTCTAAGACTCCAGTACTATGGCGGCGATATCGGCTGAGGAGCCGTGCAGGCTTGTTGAGCTATGTCTTACCTGTGTCGCCAGAGGCGAGCGCCATTCGCTCCCCTGGGACCTTGGGCGCTCCAGTGCCCAGTACTGACCTTAGGCCTCTCCGCATGAAGATTGCAGCCGATGAATTCTGCAGGTTCCCCGCAACTCGAGTCCGAGCCGACTTCGAGGAACTTCCCCGCCCTTGTCCGTTCGTGGCTCATTGCATCACCCCGACAATTACGAGATGGCAACACCGACCATCTTCTTTACGCGATTTCGTTGCGGTTTCTCGGATGAGCTGCGTGGGTCAGGTCAGGACTGATGCGGGGCAGACAGGAGCCGGTCCCTGGTCAATTGACCTATATCTACTGTCCTGTTCTCTCTCGGGTGCCAGAGACACCTTTCCCCTCGACCAGTTCGTCCGTACACTTCGCTTTCTGGCTTATACACACGACTTGACTTTGACGAAGCAGCGGCCTTCCTCCTGACCAGCCAGCACACTCTTACTATCAGCCCGCCTTTTCAGACCAATCCAGTGTCTCTCCCACACAATGTCAGGCCTCCACGAAGTACAGACAGGTGCTGGCCGCCTGGCCGGGAAAGTCGCCATTGTTACAGGTACGGTAGAAGTAGTCAGCCTCCTTCGAGTCTTTAGACAACTTTTTGAATCACAATTACATTCTGTGTTGGGTGGTGGGCCTCGCTCACGGGCGAAGAACAAAGCAACGCAATCGAGTGCTTCGGTTCTCGACAACATACCCCATCAACGACTTCAGTCCTCACCTGACATACTCCAATCAACCACTTTGGTCCTCACTCAACATACTCCAATCAACCACTTTGGTCCTCACCTAACATACTCCATCAACTACTTCGGTCCTCAACTAACATACTCATCCTGCAGGTGCCGCCTCCGGATTCGGTCTTGCAGTGACGCAGAAATTCGTAGCTGAGGGCGCCAAAGTCGTCGCCTCCGACATCAACGCCGAAGGTCTCGAGAAAGCGTTCTCGTCGTCCTCCACCTACGCAACCAACGTAGCCACCGTGGCAGCCAATGTGACGTCGGCGGCCGACTGGGAGAAGCTGGTCGAGACGGCCGAGTCCAAGTTCGGCGGGTTAGACGTCCTGGTCAACAACGCCGGCACGAGCTACAAGAACAAGCCGACTCTGGATGTCACCGAGGCCGAGTTCGACCGCGTCATCGCCGTCAACCTCAAGAGTATCTACCACAGCGTTGGGACCGTCGTGCCCGCGTTGAAGAAACGAGGCGGTGGCAGTATCATCAACATTGCGAGCATCGGTGCCATGCGACCCCGACCTGGGTTGGTTTGGTACAATGCTTCAAAGGCCGCTGTTGCCAATGTAAGCGGGCTGCCAACCATCTATCTGCCCGAATTTTCCTACTCCTGCTACTTGAAGGAAATCTGCCCGACTTTTCCTTCTCCTGCTTGAAGGGAAATCATAATAGCAACCATGTTAAAAATACACTAACCTCTCCCCCCTCTAGGCAACCAAAGGCCTAGCCGCCGAATTCGGCAAAGACCAAATCCGCATCAATGCCTTGTGCCCTCTCCTCTCCGGCACAGGTCTATTCGAGTCGTTCGTCGGCGTCCCCTTCACCGAGGAAAACGTGCAAAAGTTCCTGTTCAACGTGCCGCTCGGGAGACTCACTGACCCCAGTGACGTCGCCAACATTACCGCCTATCTAGCCAGTGACGAAGGCAGGTTCATCACGGGCATCAATCTCGAGGTCGATGGCGGCCGGTCTGTTGGTGCTTGAGCGTGGTACATGTTTGCTGCGTATGAAGATGATGATGGCTGTGAGCACATGTTTGGCTGTGTATGAAGATATTATGATGATGGCACGTGGTTGTGGTTGTGGTTGTGGTTGTGGTCGTGGTCAGCTGGAAGGAAGCTTGAGAAAGGTCCTGTCCGTGTCCGTATCCGTGTCCTTGGCTCGACATACGGACGCGGTTCCGAGATCTGGTTATCGAGTCGGAGAAGTGTGGGGGAGAGAGGGATCTACCATCCTGAACGAAAGAACCTAAGAGCTGTTGCGTTGCGTGGATTGTGGAATGGTACCGACGGACAGCGTGAGAGAGAAATTAGGCATGGCGTTGTTAAGCCTGGCCTGAAAATGAAATCGAAACTGTAATTGAAACTGCTGAAGGTGAAAGTAAATGAGAAAGTAAACGAGAAAGTCTAGGAATAATCGAATCGTGCAGGGAAGGGACTGACTAACTGACTATGTGTGGTGTGGTGTGGACATTTATGTCGCCGAACCCATATGGACATTGTCTCACCCTTCTTTGCTGAATTTCTTCCTTTCCTTCGCCTTTACCAGTGTTTTGGACTGGTCCGGTCCGGTCACACACATTCATATTCATATTCAAGTCCCGATGGTTCTGGGTTCTAGGTTCTGGGTTCTGGGTTCTGTTCAGGTCCTGAGCCTTGTCCTGAGTCTTGGCCTGAACCTGAGCATCAGCCTAGTCCTGATTACTGCCACGGGTGTGTGTGCCTGTATTGGATTGTAGGATACTCGCCTACCACAGCCCTATGCACATGCACATGCACAATAGCAGCCACAGTGCCAATACTGATACCAATACCAATATGGGACGGGACGGTGCGCTACAACACGACACGACAAGACACGACGCGATCGATGTAAAGTCAAGTGAATGGGGATGTGAATCCAGAGCCTTTTTCTGTACGGCATTGGATATTTAATTTCCCTGCCGTCAGCCAATTTAGCTGCGCAGAGACATTCATCGTACATTGTTTGCTTGCTGTTGCTTTCCTTCGCTATGCAAGAGTCGCTTTCAACATCAGACACAGTCCCAATCCCAATCCCAGTATCAATCCCAATCCCAATACTAGCCAGTATCAAGAGGGCTAATTAGGGTTGGCGATTTTCTCCTTTCTTCGTCGCTGCTTTGTCCATTCCTTTTCACCTTTTTGTGCTCGACTTTTCCCTGGAACCGATTTTGTCCAGCACGGCAAGACTCAGACAAGGGCAGCCCAAAAGAGGCAGAAGAGACGACGAAAAGTCGGTGTCGGAATCCGAGTAGAAGAGCCGAGTCGGCCCAGTCTCTCTACTAGAAAGCCGCGCGCCCCAACCCATCATCTCCCTCCATCAATTGCTGCAAATGTGCATCGGCAAGCTCGCTACGTAGAGTTTCCCTCTCGCTCTCACGTTCGCGGACTTCCCACTCATTCAAGACCTCACGCTTCGTTCTCTGCTTCTCGGCAATTTCCGTCCGCATGCGCTCGGCCTCAGCTTCGAGTGCCTTGATGCGTTTCTCTTGGTCAGGCGGGAGTCCAGACGGGAGCAGTTTGCCGCCCGGGACTATCTTCTCATTGGT
The DNA here is from genome assembly GCF_000585565.1 of Capronia epimyces CBS 606.96. Lineage (NCBI taxonomy): Eukaryota > Fungi > Ascomycota > Eurotiomycetes > Chaetothyriales > Herpotrichiellaceae > Capronia > Capronia epimyces. The sequence continues at coordinate 1,537,240 of NW_006912906.1, forward strand.
GGTGAGATGGTGTTGGACCGTATTCGCTGTACCGTTGAATCGTTGGCTTCGTGGATACGTCGTGCTTGAGCTGTTGTTGTTGCTGCGGAAAGGGAACGACGGTGGATCGCCGCCGCCGCCGCCGCCGCCACTGCTGCTGCTGCCGCGGCCAAATCCACCACCTCCGCGGTGATTTCCGTAATCGCCTCGTCCACCGGCTCCTCCAAAGTCTCCTCTGCCGCCCCCACCATAGTCACTGCGTCCTCCAAAGTCTCCTCTGCTTCCGCCACCATATTCACCTCGGCCACCAAGCCCTCCCCCTCTTGGCCCATATGGCCCAGGTCCACGGTACGCCAAACTCCCTCGACCTCCGCGTAGAGGCGGGCTGCTGAAGTCTCTGGGAGGAGGGCCGTCGTATCGACCAGGGCCAGGCGCGCCGCGAGGTCGGGTGGGAGCCCCCAGCGTACCTGCGCCGCCTCCTCCGCCACGGTTATGGGCAGACACTGACGCGGATGTTGATGCAGGGCCTGTAGGGGGTGAAGCTTTGGTTGGCTGGGTGAAACTGCGCGAGGGTCCGGTCGGGGGAGGGCGGTCGTAGTTGTAGTTGCCATTTCGATAACTACTCGGACCAGATGGTGGTTGGATCTGAGAGGGATCGCCATTCATTCGAACATCGTCGCGCGGTGCGCTTACGTCTCGGATTCGTGTACGGTCATTGGTATCCATGGGTGCTGTGGGTGGAGGAGATCTTTCCCGGTAGCCTGCTGACCCGGGTCCATCGTAGTCAGGACGCCCGCGGGGAGGGTATGCCGGCGATCTGCTAGGCAAAGAACCGGTCAAGCTCAGTCTGTCAGGATGTATCGGTGGGGAGGATCTTCGTGATGTGTTGTTTGAGGCGACACCGGAATTCAAATTCCTCGGTGAAGGAGAGCGTCTCCAATTGTCAACCGGTCTGCGTCGCGGAGGTGTTCTCGATCTTGGTCTGTAGCTTTCGCCTCCTCTTGCCAAATCTCTGTCAGGGGTAGGCCCACGCCTAGACGGTGACCGCGGGCGATCACGATCAAATCGGCTGCGGTCTGGAGAGATTCGTCGTTCTCGTTTCGGTGAGCGACGTGAAGGGTCGGGAGAGAACTCACGGTACCGCTTGGTCTCTGGCGGACTGCGAGCCCTGGCGCCATACGCTGATCTAGATCGTCTTCTAGGAGGAGGTGATCTTCGTGGAGAATAGCGGCGCACTGGTGATCTTCTGTCGGCAAAAAGATCTTCTCGACCTCTGTTTGTTGGTGGTGTTCGTGACCGTCGGCGGTACCCAGGAGACCTGCTTCTTGGTCGAGGTGCTCTAGCACTGGTCATTGGCACATACGAGTCAATCTCCTCTCTCTGACTTCTCTCATCCCGTCGTCCATCTCTCCTATCGGCCGACCATCCATCTGCCGCAGGGCGTTCTCTGTTCGGGGGTCTGTAGGGGCCTTCGCCGGCGCCACCAGGTCTGTAACTTTCACCGTCACCAAAATACTCGACGTCTGGATGGTCGTCTCGAGTGCGATGAGGTCGAGGCGGAGGAGATCGTCGTCTGATGCATGTCAGTCTAGAAGAAATGAGGGGAGCGAAGACACGTACCCCCGGTAGCGGTCCATCAGGGAGACTGTCGACTTTCAGATCGACTTTCAGATCGACTTTCAGATCGACTAATTACAATAAGAATGAATGCACCTCCTCAGACGCTTTGACGTTAGGTTGTCGGGCACAACAGGCAAGACGTCGGCAGGGTGGACAGAAGGACATGGATGCCCTGGATGTGCGACAGAGTTCAGGAAGTTCAAGAAGTTCAAGAAGTTCCATGCAGTCGAGGTTCTGGACAATGGTTAACCGTAAAACTGCTTGGGACTCACCGATCTGGATGGGAATTTCGCCGCCCTATCCGTACACATCACGCTCTTTTAATAGGGGCAACTACCACCACCACAAGTATCAGTATACCTGATAGCCTGATGTACCCTTCAACCACATCTGTAATTATTAGGCTTGCCTGCTCAACTCTTACTGCTGGCATGATTTTCACTTCAAGATCTTACCTAGGTAAGTCCTCTGCACTCGGTACATGTAATCAGGTACCATTGCTACAAAGGAGCAGTCTCATTTGGTGATTGATGAGTGCGCACATGTCGAAGGGGACTCCTGCTTTGTTCAGATATCTCGGTAACTGTTCCAGTTTGAGAACCTTGGTTAGGTACATGTAGTTGAGGCTAATCACCATAGAGGTTCGCTGTCGCTGGGATGGATGTGTTGATTTTCGTCAGTGGCCATTGCATGGGAACATAGGAAGTACAAGTACATCGGATTGAGACAGACGTGCAAGACTGAGTGATCGACCAAGCAGTCCACCCAGATAAGGATGAGGAGACGAGCTGTCCCGTACGTCTGAATTGTTTATAGTAGAGCCGTGGCGACGCGAACTCGGGCGGCGCCCAGAATGGCCCAATCAGCCTCCTACATCAGAGCTGTCCGTTGCTGGTCGGGTATCACAGCATGTCCTCTTATTATTCTCATACATCGAGCTTTGGTGCCTGCCCATGCCATGTCCAATTACCGCTTACTCCTCCTCTCTTCGTCGCGTTTCTGCCTCTTCCTCGATTCCGAGGCAATCATTTCCGACAGGTCTTCCTGGAAGTCCCACTGGGGATTTTGCTCGGCCTTACGTTGCTGGTCATACGCACGGCGCACATCTTCCTTGTCCATTCCGTCCCGAGCGGCCAAGGCATCTGGATCAATCGAGACCTCCACATCACCTGGCTTCTTCCGTTTCCGGGTGTCGTCCTGGCCCAGGACAGGAAGATTGTTTTGTTGACCGGCTTTCAGGTCGTAGACGCGATCTCCGCCAAAGAATCCTTCCACACGTGTCTGCCGTTCAGGGATGACGTGGTACGCGGACCGCGGATGAGACGAATCTTCTGTCTCAGTGCCGCGGCGTTTCCGAAGATCAAACTCTGAGACTGTTTCGGTGCCTCCGATCTCGGTCGGTACAGCAGAGCTCATGCCGCTGGGAGTCTCCAAACCAGCTGACGTCTCAATACCAGTGCCACCTTCCTCGTCATCCTCTTCTTCATCCTCTTCTTCATCTTCCTCTTCTTCTTCTTCCGACTCGTCTTGTTGTTGTAGTTCGCCCCATAGATCTTTCTCCACAGGCTCGCCCTGTTGCGTGTTTTGTTGGGGTTGAAGCACACCGAAGATGTCGCCACCATATAAAGGTCTGTTTGTTGCCTCATCGACAGGCGGCTTACCCCATTGCCCAGGAGCGAAACCCCAGCTGGCACCGGGTGGCGGAGGCGCGTTGACGCCAGGGACTTTTAATGCCGGATAGGACGGTGGAGGGCCGTATCTCTGCATGTTAATGAGCCATGGCGGAGGAGCCCCAGGCGGCATGTTGAGCGCTTCCTTTAGCTCGTCCGACAATTCGCCCGGTCGTAAATGTCGCAAGTTGGTTTCGAACTCCTTGCCCTCATAATACACCTCGCCGTATCTGGTCAACTGCGGTTTCGTCTGGAAGCGAAAGAAGGCCTCGTAAAGTTTCTGATAGTCGATGTCGAGCTTGCCCAGCTTTCCCTGCACACGTTCGCGCTGTTTCTGCTTGAGGGTAGCTTGGTCCTGTTTTTCCAAAGCCGCATCCCGCATCTCCGCAATACCAGTCTCTTGGATGAATTTGGGAAGCGCAAAGGGAGACTTCTCGATCCCCCGCTTGGAGGATAGATACTCTCTCTTCAGTGACCAGTGGGTAGGTACGGGAACGGCGTTGTGGTATGATTTTAAATGGACCACCAACTTAGGGTCAGGTGCTGAGGTGTCGGTCCATTCCACCATCTCAGGTCTCTTGACGAGAGCTTTTAGTTCTGCTACCGAAAGCTTGGACATCTCCTTTCGCTTCTTCTTGGACATCTTGGGCGCCGCACCCTCCTCCTCCTCTTCTTCGTCGGGAATATCATCGTCATCGTCAAAGTACACTTCAGGCTTATCGGGTTCTTTTAGGGCGGAATCCTCTTTATCCCCGAATCTTTCCAACATATCCCTGTAGAGGTCATAAAGTGGATTTCCTTCGTCCACGATAAGAGGATCTGTGAGAGGGTCTCCATCGCGACCGTCTTCTTCTGATTTGACCTTTTCATCCCGGACTGTCGGCAACGGCGTCGGAGTCGATGTGGGCTCTACTGATTCGGCCTTGATTGTGAGGTCGGAGGGTTGATCAGGCGGTGGCTGCGCGATATGAGTTTCTGGCAGAGGTGAAGAAGGGAAGAAACGTACTTGGTGCTTTTGAGCCTTTTTCTTTGCCCGCCTAAGTTGATTTTTGGTTGGCTTCGCAGCAGCTGCCATGTTGGAGGAGTCTTGATTACCTGAACAATCCTGCAATGCAGGCAGCGATGCGGCGGCTGGACTGATTCGTGCACCGCCAGGGAATTTTGAGCGATGGGGTGAAGCGTCAAGACAACAGAACTGGCTGGCGCAGTCTCGTATAGTAGTATGCGACAAGTTCAACATGCCATGTACGGATACATCAGCGCCTTTCCCTAATTAGTAATTAGTTTCTTGGCGGCTTCCAGACAAGTCACGTGGGTGCCCCGACTCGGCCAGCGCCGCTTTAAACTATTGTGTATTTGCGTTCAATGATCAGACAGGCCCATCGAATAAGATGAGTGCTTCATGTTAGAGCCGTGGCATTACCAGATGGTGAAACCCGGTCCGCTTCTTCCTCAGCACTGTCCTTCCGGGACCCTCGCTCACACGGTTCGCCGGGCCCTCCAGAGCAAGAGGAGCGTTGTTCAGAGTGTAGCTCAAACTGAGGATACTGGTCATCTAATGCTGCTAGCTACAACATCGTCTATCATCTACAGAAGTAAAAGACTTCTAAATCCAGCAAGCTTCGATGATACAAGCTGGCCATCTCGGTGGACGTAGCCCATAGCGACTGGCGGAATCCTGGCCGATATATGATTAGGCATTGGAATGTTGCCGAAAATGTGTTCGTGACGATGCATCCGAGGTTATTGAGGCGAAGCACTGGGCAGGGGAACCCCTGTCAAGGATTGGCTGGGCGCAGCCAAGTCCCAATCCTTTCTTTCGAATATGAGCTGGCTACTGTGAGCCATGCCCGTCCTACCAGTATTACTCGTACAAAAACAGAAAGATATGAGGATGATGCTGAGTGAGCTTCTGCCCCCACGGCCCCGACCCCGGAAAGGAGACCGATGATGCAATTCTGCACAGAAATGCATCTTGCCCAAACCCGAACAGCACAGCAACAAAGAAACAAGAGTCCAGCCATTATCATTATTGACTACTACTACTGTACTCCATATATTGACGTTGGTGGCACCTGATCTGCGTCCGGGGCAGCTCCCGCACGGAAGAGAGATGGACAACAATTCAAGTGGGTTCGGATCGAGACGGCCTCCGGAATCCGAGACGAATGGTGCTGTTTGCTTCCGGGTTCGGGTTTTTGGCCTGTGGGATAGACAAAGGACACAGAAAACGAGCCAACGACGACTGCCTCATGCCACAAGAAGCTTCCCCAGTGCTCGCTTCGGGGGTTCAAGAGCCTCCAAACCCCCGATCTTAGGTGATTTTTTTCCCGCTCGCAATCTCCAATCTCCAGCCCCCAGTCGGAAAGTGCCAGCCAGAGACGGCGCAATCTCGCACAAGGTGCTCCGGGTGATCAACACCAGTACTCTTTCTTGACGTGGGAAGGCAAAGCCTCCGGGACTGGGGACTGTGGAGGATTAGGCCACCAGAGGGACAATGATGTGATGGCTATAAAGGTAAGGGGAAAAGACATATTCAACAGCCTGAGCTGCACAGATCAAAGTGGGTTGCGAGTCACTCGTTTGCATCAATCCCTCTCATCTGGTCCAGTGCTCGTCCCTCCCTTCCAGAGGTAGTCTATTTTCTGTTCCAATTTGGTTTTATTTGGGTTTCTTGACCCAATATCCCACATCCCAAGGCCGTCCCCGTCCCTCAGTCCAGCATGAAGATGTTCCAGACCAACAGGCTCGCCGGCGCGGCTCTGGCAGGCACGGTGATTGCCTCTTTGATGAGCATCACGGCCGGCATCGACATCAGTGCGATCGCGGCCAGCGACGTGATTCATCGAGACGTGGCCGTCATTGGCGGCGGCGCCAGCGGCGCGTACGGGGCAGTCCGACTCAGCCAACTGGGCAAGAGCGTTGTAGTGGTGGAGCGCAAACCAGTGTTGGGCGGCCATACCGAGACGTACACGGATCCGGTCAGTGGCAACAGCACCGAGATGGGCGTGGTGGCGTGGTACGACACGCCGACGGTGAAGAACTTCTTTGCGAGCCTGAACGTCGGGCTGAAGACAACGGACGTGCAACGGGCGGGATTCACCACGCTCACCACCATCCCTGTGGACTTCCGCACGGGCGAACTGGTGACGAGCATCTATGAGGGCAACGTGACCCAAGGCCTGCTCAACTACGCGGCCCAGGTGGCCAAGTACCCGTACCTCGAGGACGGGTTCAACCTGACGTACCCGGTGCCGGCGGACCTGCTACTGCCGTTCGGCGAGTTCGTCAAGAAATACGACATCGCCGGTGCCATCCAGGTCATCACCGTGTTCGCCAACGGGATCGGCAGGATCCTCGACCAGCTGACGCTGTACGTGTTCAAGCTGGTCAGCTTGCAGGCCATCGTGGCCCTGCAGGAGGGCAATTACCAGTCGGCGGTCAGCGGGAAGAACCACGAGATCTACGAGGCCGCCCAGGCCAAGCTGGGCGCCGACGCCCTGGTCAACAGCCAGGTGCTCGCGGTGCAGCGGAACGCCACGGGCTCGGGCGTCGCCGTGCTGGTCAACACGCCAACCGGCGTCAAGCTGATCAAGGCCAAGAAGCTGCTGCTGGCCATCCCGCCCAAGCTCGACAACCTGGCCGGCTTCGACCTCGACGCCACCGAGCGCGCGCTGTTCGGCCAGATCCAAAACGTCGGCTACTACGCTGCCATCATCAACGACACCGGCATCCCGGACGCGGTCGAGCTGCGCAACTTCGGCGTCGACTCGCCCTGGAATGTCCCCGCCCTGCCTGGCCCCTACTTCATCCAGGCCGCCAACACCGCCGGCCTCTTCAGCGTCAAGTACAACAGCCCCGTCCAGATCTCCGACGACCAGGTCAAGACCGAGATTGTCGCCGCCTTGAACCGCGTCAAAGCCGCCGGCTCCGTCAACACCACCGCCGTCACTACCCCTCACTTTGTCGAATACCACAGCCACGCCCCGTTTGCCTTCAACGTGCCCGCCGCCGCCATCCAGGACGGCTTCTACACCCATCTCTACGCCCTGCAGGGCCGGAAGAACACCTTTTGGACCGGCGCCGCTTTCCACGCTCAGGATTCGAGCAAGTTGTGGGAGTTTACTGAGAAGTTACTGCCGGCCATCACCGAAGGCATCTAAAAAGGAGGAGAGGGCTCACACACGCACACACACGCACACACACGCACACACACACACACATATAACAACGTGTACAGACTATTGTTCTATGGAATGAAATACATCCAGTAGTTAAACAATGGATACAGACTATTGCTCTCTGGAATGAAATGCATCCAGTAAACAACGCGTACATACTATTGTTCTGTGGAATGAAATGCATCCAGTTAGTAGTTAACATGAGATGAGAGCATAGGAATTTCTTCCTTTCTTCCTTTTTTCCCTTCTTCTCGTCTTTCGCCCCCAGGTTGGATGGTTGGATGGTTGGATGGTTGGATGGTTGGATGGTTGGATGGTTGGAGGTTGGCTAGCTAAGACAGTGCAACTGAATATAATAAACATCAACCATCAACCATACACCATCAGCCGGGTCTCTTTTATTTTTTGACCTTGAATCAGAACCAACCCAGAATTTTAAGGGCCTAGTTCGCGGTCTTGGGTCTTGACCCTCAGCTCCTTCTGGCCGGCAGTGGCGGGATCAATGGTGACATTTTGGTGTTCCTCGATGATCTCTTGGGCTTCTCTCTGGTCCTGGGCCAGACGACCGGCCGCGGCGTATTGTGCTCTAGAGTGGAATGTGTTAGTGAATTCCTATAGGACAGAATGAGAAGGCGCCACGGCCCGCTTTGTTTGGGGGAGGTTCGGCTGGATTGGATTGTGTTGGATATACATACTCCTGACGCTGATGCAAATACTTGACAACCCAAGCGGTAATAATAGTCAACAAAGCCATACTCAGGACAAAAGGAAAGCCCTTCTGGAACCTCGGGGCTTCGACGGTCTTGAAGGTCAAGATCAGGGTCCAGGCGGTGGTGGACTGGGCGATGGCATTGGCCAGGGTGAAGATGAAGGCACGCTCAGCGGCGTCGTGCTTCAGCACGTCGTTGATCCAGCCGTACAGCACGGATGAGTTGGCGACGCAGGTGAAGGTCAGCGCATAGGCGAACCATTTGGCGTTCTCTGGCACGTCCCACACGGTCAGGATGATGACCGACACGGCGTTGAGCGTCTGGGCCAGCGTGATGGCCCACGCCCGGCCCAGGTACAGGTCGGACGAGAAGCAGATGAAGAGCACGTAGAAGATGCCCAGCCCCGGCGACAGCGCGCCCAGACTGTTCAGCCGCGTCGCGCTGTACCGGTCCAGGCTCTTGAGCCATAGCAGCCATGTCCCCGCTGACGGCGCGTTGGTCGAGTTCCAGAACACAATCCCCCACCAGGTGAACAGGTAGAAGCGCCAGTTGGTGAAGGTGCGCCGGACCGTGGTCCACGAGAACCGCTGTGGCGTCGCGTGACCGTTGCGCCAGAGCCGCGCTTTGGCGAGTGCGATGTCGCCCGGCGTGAGGACGAGCCGGTTCGGCTTGTCCGGTGTGCCGGGCCAGATGAGGAGGCCGGCAATTGCGAGAGGGATGGTGATGACTGCGTTGATGACTGGGTTGGTAGTTAGTATAATACACCCAGACGGATGGATAGATAGATAGAGACAGGGAAGAGAAAGAGAGAGAGAGAAGAGAAGAAGGAAACTTACTATACATCCATCTCCAGCCAGCAAGACCATGGACGCCATCCAGCCTAGCCGACGTGCCCGCCTGGATCAGACTCGCAGTCAACGTGCCCAGAGTGAGTCCGATGTAGAAGAAGCCACCGCGTCGACCGTATTCGTCACCGCGGTACCACGACCCGAGAACGAAGTGGACGCCGGGGAAGTAGGGCGCCTCGAAGAGGCCGACGAAGAAGCGATAGGCCATCAGTTCCGCATATGATTTCACGCGGTATTGTAGGAGGGTGAAAACGCCCCAGCCGAGTTCCACTTAAACAAATAAGAGACGTTAGAGTCAGAAGAGTTCGATTCGACTCGACATAGAAGCAAAATCAAAGCCAAGATCCCACGTCTACAGGATGGATGAATGTGCCGTGCCCTGCGATTCTGAGGTTTTATATCGCCTCTAGCCCGATCAAAGAAGACAAAAGAGATGATAGACATGATAGGCAAGTCAGGGGAAGCAGGAGAAGAAGATTTGAAACCAAGGGGTAGCTAGTTGTCAGGGCTGAAGAGAGTCTCATCACTCACCGCTAGGAATCAGCCAATTCATAGGCACTTTGGCGAAGAAATACGCAAAAGGAAGCTGTCCGATCACCGAGCCGACCGTGAAGATGGTCTGGCAGTGCACCAGCTCATTGCCGTGGAAGCCGAGATCCTCCTTGAGTCCGGTGACATAGGCGTTATCTTTGAATCGACCCAGGGGGGCACAAATTAGTAAAAAGGATTTGTACCCATCTAGAAACAGGTACATGGACGAAACAGAGACGGAAACAGAGGTAGAAGGAGAGGTAGAAGGAGAGGTACATAGAGGCAAAGCAGATGCAGATGCAGAAACCAACGCCACCCTCCAGGTAGGTGTTTTCCTGTTTGCTTGTGCCTGTGCTTGTGCTGGTGCTGGTGCTGGTGCTGGTGCCTCTGCTTCTGCTTGGCCTCTGCTTCTGTTTGTGCTTCTGCTTCTGCTTCTGCTTCTGCTTCTGCTTGTGTTTATTGGATGGAAGATCGTGTTGGCTCACTCACTGAGATTGGCTTGGTCGACATATTTCAACCAGTATCCGATAAAGGCAAACGGGACGATCAACAAATCCAGCTTCAGGATCAACTTCCGCTCCTCGGGACTGTCCTCGGGTGCAAACCAGTCATACCAGCGCCGAGATGCTTTCTCCGGTGCAAGTGCAGGTGCAGAAGCAGAATCAGATGTAGGCGAAACAGACATGATGGTCCAATATTGATCCCGATCCCGATCCTAATCCTGATCCCTACTCCAGTTCAGGCTCAACTCTGACGTCGACCACGGTCTTCCCGAGGGAGAAATGGAGAGCCTCTGGTGTGATTGTGATTGTGCACACAGCAGCAGGGTTAGACTGCGGTAGAGATTCAGAAAGAATGGAAGAGCGAATGCCAGACAGACAGAGCCAGACACGCACAGCTCATGTAGTAAGTCTCACAGCACAGCTCCTGTAGTAAGTCTTCTGTATGCTGTAGGGCCCTAGCCCCGGGGTTGCGGTTAGGGTTGGTTGATCTTATATACATAAGTCAGTCTCAGTCACGAATCAGGCTGGCAACCTCGCCATTGGCAAGCAGCAGAGATGGTCTCATTGTAGAGGCGAAAGACGCCATCATGGCAATTAGAGAGAAGAAGAAGAGAGAGGAGAGGATCGGCTCGAATTTTTTTTCCCTCTTGCTGATATCCCTCCCAAGAACCCGGCCGGGCGACTATTCGCAATATGGATAGTCAGTCGAACTGGCTTGGCTTAGTGGACTGGTATGTGTAGTAAACCAAGACTTAGTGGACTGGTATGTGTAGTATGTAAACCAAGACATGTCCGTACAGGGGACAGGAATGGGTACTTAGTACTTACCTAGTAGTCGTAGTAGTGACAGGGTACAGGAATGGGTACCTACCTAGTAGTCGTAGTCGTAGTAGTAGTACTTATTACTATACCCAGGATGGATGGATAGCTTTGCCCTGGCACGACGTGGCATATCTGCATGGAGTATGGAGTATGGAGTATCCGTACAATACTCCGTCCTCTTCGTCGGGACTGTTTCACTCCTGACCCACGCACTACTGGTACTACTAGGACTACCGATACTACTGGGACTACTGGAAGTTGGAACTACTGGCATTACTGGAACTACTGCTACTACCGATACTACTAGTCCTGGTGACTGACAACAGCCCAATGAGGCCTTGACCTGAACAATGTACTTTTGTCAAGTCCCACCGTGGCCATCACACCTTGCATCTCCACAATCGCGTGACCGCCGAAGAGAGATATCGCAACCTCCAGGCTTCCAGGCTGGGGCTCGGAGTTATCCTAGACACTTGTCCCTAGACACAGATTTTTGTAGTCTGTATGGGTACGGATAGACAGAGAACAGAGTGCAGAGTATAGAGGACGGATGCTCACCAAGAGTACAGAGTGCAGAGCCTAGAGTACGCATACACAATTGGTATCTGTATCCGTACATAATATCTATTTACAGGATGGAGTATGGATACTCCTGTAAGCTCCTAAGTTATCTGTCCTGGCGAACTCCACCGTGACCCTTGGCCATGGGGAGAAGAAGGGCCAAAGGAAAGGGGGATTTGCTTTGCTCCCCGGGACGAACGAGATTGGGTTTGAATTGTATGGCCACAAGCTCAGGCTCCGACTCAAGCCTTGGCCTTACTCCATTGCCATCATTATCTTTCACGTCAGACGGGGGAGGTCTCGACTCTCGACTCTCAACTTTCGATTTTCGACTCCCAGCTCTCGACTCCCGTGGCAAAACAAAATGAACCGCGCTTGCCTGAGTTCCACATGGTCTGTCTGGCCATACTAGTGAGTTGTTAGTAGTACCAGAGCAGCACTTCTTTCTTCGTGAATCCGATTGCGAGTCAGGCAAGGAGCGACTGAAACGAAACTGCAATTGTCGTGTACCATACACATAGCTAACATGCTCGTGCTCGCTCTCGCTCTCGCTCTTGTTCTCCTTCCTATCGCCACGTCCCACACCCCCACGCGGCTTGCTGCCCTCAATCTACGCATCTGCCATTGTCTGGCTCTCTCTTTTTGCGCGGCCAAGCAACCTGCCACCAGATGGGACCCTCGCTCAAGAAGAAAGCCCATAGTCCGCATGCACGGTTGCCAAGCCGATGGACACGCCAATGTTAGGCGCAAATTCTCCGATGTAGTTGCCTATTGTAACAGTACACCAAACGGTCAGCAACTGGATTGGATCTTGAGACACGAGAGAAGAGGAAAAAGGGATCGGAATGTCCATCATCCGCGTAATACATACCAGGCGGCGCATAGTTGCACACGGTGAAATACGGCGGCACGCCACCCCCCACATTGCCTAGGCCTGTCGCCGTACAGTCGGCCGTGTAGCAGCCCACCGAAGTGGTACTCTTCCACACAATCTGGGTGAAATGTCCCCACTGCTGGAGCGTGGTAATGTCGGGTTCCGCGCCGTAATAGACGTAGTTGTTGACTTCGCTGTTGTACAGGCCTTCGGTCACAAAGTTTCCCATACCTAGCGGTGTGACTGGGTACCCGGCACCGATGTTCTGGCCGTAGCCTCCGCCGTTGATGTTTCTAGTGAGGACATGATAGTCAGTGCTAGTGGTTCGGCCTCAACGGTGTGGTGGAAGAAGGAACCGGCCATAAGGACCGAGACCAACTGGGCGGAGCGGCCCAGGCTTTACCAAGGAATAGGAAACCAAGGAGTAAACGAGAACATATAGGGTCATCTTACGTAACGTGCCCATAGACACATGTCTGGGCAATCATCTGAGCCGTCTCAGCCAGGCTCGGAGACCAAGTCAATGCCGTGGCCGAGTGATTGGTCCGATGGATGTTGTGGTGAATCAGGATGGCGTTGATGTAAGCATCGTTCGTTACAGATGGCACGTTGCTGGTGCTGGAGGTGGTCGACGTGGTCGAGGTGGTAAGCGTGGAAATGCTCGAGACTGGTGCTGACGAAATGCCATTGCTTACTATGGGCGTCGTCGTTGTCCTCGTCGTCATAGACGGGGTGATGGTGTTATCTGGAAGCACAACACCAGTCAGACTTGTTGTGCTACTAACGGCTGTACTCGACGAAGTCACAAAAGGTGTGATGGTCCCATCCGGAAGCAGTATCGAGGAGGCCGCCGTCGTGGTTGTCGTCGTCGGTGTCGGACAGGGGCATGTTATGATCGTCTCAATGACTGTGGCCGTCACCGTCGCAGTATAGCTGTAGCTGATACTGATGCTCTGCGCGGCTGTGCCAAGGGCAAACATGAAAAGACCGAGATGGTACATGTTGAATGAATGACTTGGTGAAGACGACACTAAACACAGCTAACGAGTGGCTTGGGTGAGTTGAGAAGATGGCGGGAAATTCAGAGTTGGCGAGGGCTGTAAAATGACTTGGAACTTGTAGGGTGCTCGATGGTCTAAGACCGGACGTGGGTACATTCCTGAAATGTCAACACGCCCTTGGTGGTCGTCAGGACACAGACTCCCGTAGATTCCCATTCCGCTCTTCACTGCAAGGACAGGCTGGAAATTTGCATTCAGAGGACGCCGTAATCCGAGACAGTAGCAGCCACAACAGGACTTGGTGTATGGGATCTGTAATTGGTCAGCCTTGCCGTCGCCACGGCTTTGTAGCTTCAACGAACTTGCGGATGCGATCTTCCTATCCGCACGTCTACCCAAAGAGCATTCTGTGTCAATGTACACGCCTCTTGTACCCATCATTTGATTAGTCCTAGACATTCCCTGAGCTGACTACTTCAAACGCTTGCCCAACCCGGAAAATCATTAGGAAGCACACAGCTTCGCGTTGACGGACGGACGGGTATGGCCCTTCGTTGTCGTACGCCAGATGTCGACGCGAAATGGGTCTGCCAACCCGCACCGTTGAAGTTCGATCGACGCTCCTCAATCACAGAGACGAGCTGAGATAAAAGCACGCCTCCCCCCAAAAATAGACTCGACAAGAGCTGCGTCTCCTCAAAAGGCATCAGAAGTACGCTCTGAGGGTGACTCAAGCCCTGGCATGCCTGAGTCCGTGGCTGTGGTGCGAACCGGTCGAGATAGATGCCTATTGTCATGTCAATACTTGTTCGAGGACACTGCCACAACACGAGGATCGGCAGCGTGAAGTTCGTCAACTCCAATACAACCTCGATTCACAGCGGTCAGGGGAATACATTCAGGCCAGATATGAATCATTCCGAGGGGTTGCCACACCATGTGATAGAGCTTGATCTGACATTGGATGGTCGGTAGGCCGCGGCGTCCCCGTTGACATAAACCCTCACCAAGAAATATCGGCCGCGTGATGCTGGGAACATAAACAGATTCAGTCATAACTATCACTGTTGCTTATGCTATCTCAACAGCGGGTCACATTTTGGTCCTGCAGAGCTAAACATGATTTCATGGTGCCTGCAGCGCGGCGTGGGTGCTATGTAGGAAATTGTCATTCCGCAACAAATCACTGCTCATTTCAGTGGAATTAGGCCTACCTCCAATTCTGCGGCAGAAGGAGCCAACCTGTGGCCCTATGTGACTCGTCGACCTACAGAGGAGATAGTGCCTGCATAGGCGCAGACCGCATCGACTGTAAGATCCGTATCGGCGGTTGTTGATCATCTGCAATGAAGCTGGTAAACGCCTCCCGCATCAGGGTGGGAACGACTCCTGACTCATGCCACACCGGGCGCTCCGAACACTTATGTAAGGCAGATAGAGCGGGAAGTGAGCAGTGGTGTAGAAGCATGTGCGCGCGAGTACGCGTATGCACTGCTGTCTGCTGTAGTAGGGAATCGCTCGCCTCACTATAAGCTTACGGTATGGAGAAGCCGAGGGAAGCTATCCAGGGCTGTGGCGGCAATTACCCCCAGATGCTTCCAGTTGCAGGACGTCGAATGTGATGCGGTAAACCAGGGTTGGTGAATGACAGTAATTGATGATTTGAAACCAAGAGCACGCACGGAAGAAGACTCACTCACCTCATCAGTCAGCAGAGGCTCAAATTGGAAAACGAGACCATTCCTGAACCGGGTTAGCGGCCAGAGATCAAGTGAGGGTGAGTCGGCCAAAGGCGTTGCTATTTTCAGACATTTCCACGTGCCCGGGTGATGGCGATCAGTGGTGATCGTGATCGTGATAGCCTCCTAAGCCCGTCGATCAGAGCTCCAGCGGAGTGGCACGGGACACTGGCGTCCCAAAGGTTTCATGATTATCGAAACAAACCACCACTGCCCTGTCCGGCCTCAGAATTGTCATGGCTGCCATCGACACTGTTCTCGAGTCTGCCTTGCATTGGCCTAGAGGCTAGCAGGGAGACTCCTGGACCTGTCGGAGGGCGCGCTCTCAAGACTTGTTGAAAACCGGTGGACCAACCGGAGAATAAACTAATCCAGTTCCGGGGGCTAAGCCCGCACGCAAGGCAACATGGTACTTGGCTCTCCAGCAGTGTTATCGGTGAAGAACATGCGTACTGCACCGCCAAAACACCCGAGCCACTATCGCTAGCATGCACAGATGTTGTCCGTCACATGTGTCCTAGACAAGAGAGCGCGTGTGCAGGTACGTAGGTAGGTGCAGGCAGAGAATGACGCCGAAACGATTGGATCCAGCCGTAGCTGTACTGTAGCCGCAGCCGCAACCGCACACCGTACTATGCAATATTATGCCATCATCTTCGTGCCTCGGTGTAGACGTCTTTATGTGCCTGTCTGGTGAAGCGACCGTCCGATAACACACCGTTCCCAACTATGCCTGCCACGTATTTAGAATCTTTTTGCGTTGCCCGTCTCAGGGGCCTTCCTAAGAGGAGGTAGGCAGAAAGGGTCTGACGTGCACCGTGTCACGGATAGTCATTCCAACTACAGAGCTGCCATCATCCGATAGACTGGACAGAAGAATTGGAAGGGTTTGTGACTCGGTGGCATCGTAGCCTCGGATCGTGCACTACCGGCCGGTGAAACCAACGGACAATGATTCAGATGCAGTGTCCCGTTCCCGTTCCTGACCCCAAAGCAGGTCGAACTCGATCGTGTTCCGTACGGAGAGCAGTAACCAAGGCGCTTATTGAGGATGAGGGACGGGACATGGGAGGGATTGGTCGAAGGCCGTAGCGTAGCAGCCACATTCCTCAAGTTGAGAGTTGGGTTGAGGAATGAATCACTGACTGCGCCCCCTGTGCCCTGTGGTGCTCGGGTGCCACTGAGACCGGATTAGAGTTGTCTTGGAACCGGTGTGCGGCCAATGATAAATGTCTCTGCGTCAACCCTAAAGAAGCCTATCCTGACGAACGCTGTTCGGCCCAGGCTCTCAGCACTAACATTGTCGTTGTCCTATCTCCTTCTTCAGCTACAGGGGCCTAATGCACAGCTACTGCAACCCACGCCTCGTCCTCGTCCATGACTCGATCGTCGGTTGAATTTAGCACACCAAAACTTGGGTTCACTGC
This sequence comes from Capronia epimyces CBS 606.96, assembly GCF_000585565.1. Classification (NCBI taxonomy): domain Eukaryota; kingdom Fungi; phylum Ascomycota; class Eurotiomycetes; order Chaetothyriales; family Herpotrichiellaceae; genus Capronia; species Capronia epimyces. Next base: position 1,553,706 of record NW_006912906.1, read on the forward strand.
CCACTGCCCACTGACAGTTGCAACGACAGGGTGGACCCCCTCCGAGCAACCATGATGCTGGAATCGAATGGCTTGTCGACCCTGGTCTCGATCTCACGTTTCCAAGAAACTTGGTTTGGTCTAGCAGGGGGGCAATGCTAGATTAGGCTCACTAGACATGACTCTTCCTGGCACACCAAAACCAAACCCAGACCAAAAGGCATTCAAAAGTCCCATCTCTTGCGGGGCCCTGGCCGTCAGCCCTACGAAGAGACCAGGGCCACACCGTTATTGCGGTGTCCTGTCACATAGCGAGCAGGGCTGGGTCTGCTTGGCCCAGGGACGCCTACTACCTCAGGCCAACCATCCAGGCCAGTCATTTCCTTCCATAGGAACTTCTAGCGCAACTCGTCAGCCCCCAAATTTACTCATTCCACACCAGAACCCGCAAAGACTACGGCCGCATCCATATTGGAGATCCACATCACAGAGGACGCACCGATTGAGTAGCCCTGCGATATCTGGCCTGAGCGCAGCATACTGCATTGCACCGGCACCCTGGGCCGGTGGATCGCGGGTGAATCTGACTCTCTTCCGGGCCACCATGCTTATCAGACAGAATGGACCTAAAACCGTCGGGAACATGTATATATCAAGGCCAGGTTCATCGAGAATCTTGGGAGGAATTCATTCCCTCAACCAGAACACACTCCTTCACTTCACCAGATACATCTTCTTAATCCTTTCCTTTGTTCGCTTACTCTATCCACCACCAATCCAGGTTTCGACTTGCACTTCGCAGCTACAACCCCAGTCTTAAGGTACAGACTCTTTCCTTGATTCTATTCTGTCAATTTCTTCTACTACGACACCGAGCTCCCGACAAAACAACCCACCAAAGACTTTCCCTCATCTGTCTATTTCCTTGTTTCCTTGTTTCCTTGTCTGTCTCTCTCAATCTTCTGTCTGCGCTCTCGCCGCGACCACATCACTCTCTGCAGAGCCTCGCCAACCTAGCGTCCAACTTGGCCCACAATTGCTTTCTTTCTCTTTCTCATACCAATCATCGCCCTTCAAATGGCTATCGGACGAGGCGGATACAACACTCCCGCGGGCACTGCTCCCCAGAAAGGCCGAGGCGGCTACAACAGACAAGGCCGTGGCGGATACAACCGAACCGCCATGACTCAAGGCCGAGGGGGATACAACCGACAACAAGCTTCCCAAGGTCGTGGCGGATATAACTGATTCCGCCAATCCCAGTCGCAGTTCCCAAAAACGAAAAAAAGCCAGCACAGCGTTCTCGTGTCTTTTTGCCGATTTCTGAGACAGCCCATGGGTGATCCCGTCTGCGATCACCACCACATTCCTTCATTCTCTTGGCTCTTGACGAGCAATTTCTGCGGGCTTCATTTTCCGACACAGAACCTGGATCAGCAAAAGTACATGATCAGCTATTCTTTCATTTTTATTTTGAGCGATCAACGCAATTCAGCGGCATTTTCAGGCGTTTGTCTTTCTTGTGGGGAACAGTTTCAGTCATCGCTCTGGAAGCGAGATGACCAGTGAGGCGCAGAGGGGCGAGAGATCGGCATTTCAGGGGTTTGGGTATAGACAATCGGGACAAAAGACCAGGGCGCGAGCCCTGACAGGGGCGTTTCGGGCGTATTCTTGTTGCATTTGGAGGGAATATAGATAGATGCAGGGCCTTTCAGCGGATCAACAGAACAGATCAGAGCGAATCATTCCAGACAGTGGGTACAGACACCCCAGAACCATACAAGACCGCAATGTCACAATTTTGCCAACAACATAAATGGCCTTCCTCTTTTGCTCAATTCACAAGCACATCGGCAGTAACATTGAAAAACAGGGACTTACTTTTCAAAGACAACGCCGAGTACGTCTTCCACGTCCCCGCCTTCACCTTTGCCTGTGATCTTGGCCAGGCAATCGGCCGCGAACCGGAGATGCTCTGCTGCAGTAACAATGTCGATGTCATTACGGGCTGCATGTGGACCAGCGAGATCAGGATCGAACAGATCGTGTTGTGGTTCAGACTGATCGAGAAAGTCGTTCAGATGAATCAAGCATTGTCTCAAGTACGTGCTTTGGCGATGCGTCACAGATAGGGAGGCGGCCCAGTAGGATTGTGCTTCAGCCGGGGTCAAGGAACCAGTCTTCTCGCCTGTGGCTGCAGTTGTCAAGGCTCTGAACGCACTGGTCAACTGTGTAAGGACCGCCTGAATCCCGCCAGGGTCGGATTGATCAGGCTCCCAGAGGACAGATGCCGCTTCTCTGCAGGAGGTTGGACAAATTCGGTCAGCTGGGACCGTGGGAAATATTTCACTGATGTAGGCTTTAAGGCCAGTCATTGCTTCAGGGTCATGGCCGAACTGTCCGACGAGGTCGATCTTGTTCAGGACGACAAGAATCGTCTTCCCAGCAGCGGCGCACTCCTCAACGGCTTTGACGACCTGCGCGTTGACATGTACGCCCAGCGAACCGTCTGCCTTCTTTTCGACCGCTAGTAGTGCCACAACGACATCAGAATGCAATGCTCGCTCGCGGGCTCGACGGATGCCTTCCTGCTCAACCAAGCCAACAGGACCGTGGCCGTACTCTTGGCTGAGGCCAACGTCTGAATTGCTGCGCAAGCCTGCCATATCGCCTAACCGGCAAAGCCAGCCGTTAATGTCCACCGTGACATCGACAATGTCCCTTGTTGTACCTGCTTCGGCGCTGACAATGGCTGCTTCTCGACCGACAATGCGATTCAGCAAGGAGCTCTTGCCAGCATTTGGCGCCCCAAGTAGGGCTATGCTGATTCCATTCCGCAAGAGTTCTCCCTTGTTTGCATTCTGAATGTGGAGTTCGATCTGTCTCTTCAGCACCTTGACCTGTGCAGAAATCGACGCCATAAACTCTATCGGCGAATCATCAAAGTGTTGGTCCTCGGAGAAATCGATCAAGGCCTCGAGCTCCCCGCGAGCATACAATAGCATTGTTCTCCACTCTTCGTATCGTTTGGCCAGACCGCCATCTGTGCCACTGACGGCGAGCCGGCGTTGCTGTTCAGTCTCGGCGGCAAGAGTTTCCCCGAGCGCTTCCGCTTGGGTGAGATCTAGTCTCCCGTTGTAGAATGCCCTTTTTGTAAACTCGCCTGGTTCAGCAAGACGGATTGCTGCCCTGGATTCTGCACTCGTCCGCGCGCAAGCAGATATTGCCTCTAAGACTGAGCGAACGATTGCCGGGCCACCATGGACATGCAATTCTAAAATATCTTCACCCGTCACGGTGTTCGGCGCAGGGAAATATAGGACGAGGGCGCCATTATCGAGGATTCGATCATGCAAAGACCTGGAGTCGTCGGGGCCATAGAGCCTTCGTAGGACAGCAGTGCGAGGTTTAGGGTCGGGTCGATTGGGACAGAGCCGTCGATACACGCCGAGGCATGCTGGACCGGAGATACGGATTACTGCTATTGCAGCTCGTCCTGGAGCAGTGGATAAAGCGTAGATGGTATCCGACACAGGGGGCCTGCCGGCATCAGAACGCCATGCCTCCAGATCTTGAACTATCGTAGAGGAAGCATATGGGCGTAGGATTTTCCGAGGCGCCGTAACACGGAGTGTATTGGTGGGGAGGGTTGAAACGACATTGCAGCGTGTGGCGACGTATCTGGCGTACCTCGCAACTTGATAACGTGTCAAATACCGAGCAGCGATGGGACATACCATCCGAACGGTATTTCGCAAGAGAGATGGGAAGGGAAAAGTCGCGGAATGGGTGGTGTAGAACAATCTGCGGTCTCCAATCTCAAATTCCAGTCACGTGCACCAAGTTGAGACATACCTACCTACCTAATAATAAGGTACGGTACCTCCTAATTAACTCCGTACGGCGTACTCCGTAGTACTAAGCACTCCGTGCCGCACACGGCGGCACCTGCTGGACTCTACTTGTACTCCGTACAGCTGCGTTTAATGGACATGGCAAGACGTTGGATCTCTGGGGAAGGTTTTGATCAAGACTGTTTTTATTACATGCATTGACATCCGGATTCGCCAACCAGAATACAAACTGACAGCGCACAAAATGAACATCCTTGACCGCGGTCTGAACACGTCCTATCGGCCTGACCACAACCTTCGATGGCCAAGATCGCTGCACCGGAATGCTGATGTCTCTGCTGACCGAACAGATGACAATGGTGATCGGGAGGCGGGGGCGGATTATCAAGAACTAGTTCCTGTAAATGGTTAGCAATCACCTGGGTGGATTGAGGTAATACGCACAATAAACCAAGAGTCAAGTCGCCATGAATCTTTGCCTTGAGCTGGACTTCAATGTCTAGGTTCAAGTCGAGTCGTAATCTCAGTTGCTCATCTGTCCCACCCTCATCTTTCTCTCCTCCCTCTTCGTTGCCGCCCTTGGAATGGAGCAGACCTCCAAGAGCCTCATGGGGCTTTCCCACTGCTTTACCAACATTTCCAACAGTGTTGTCGAGAGCGCCGCTGGCACCATCGACGACACCATTAACGGTCTCGCCGACCTCATCAACGGCGTCCAGGGGGCCGCCGCCTCCTCCCTGCTGCTGGGTTTGTGCTTGCGCTTGCGCTTTCCCGCGGTTCCGGTTTCTGGTCCTTCGTGCGCCCTTCTGCGATACGTCGCTTCGATATGCACTGTCGGTGTCGCTTGGTGGTAGACTCGACTGTCGACCACGACCTCGGCTTGCTTGTCGCGACTTCGAGCGAGATTGCTGCTCCATTTTCTGTGGCTGCGGGGTTGGTGATGACGGTTCGTCCTGTTCACCTTCGGCGTCTTCTTTCTGTGGTGTACCGTTCGATTGAGCCTTCTGGCCCAGCTTTTTGGGCTTTCGTCTTTCTTCGGATTTCTTCGAGGAACCTGATGCTCCAATATTGGCAGCGCCTGAGGCGGATCCAGCAGCGTCGAGGTTGCCGCCGATTGAAGTTTCTTCGGTGCTTTTGGTTTCCTGTTCAGCAGACATGGTGGAAGTCAAGAAGGAAAGATGTAGAGGAGGGTGAAGATGAGGAGGTATGCAACGGGAGGACTCGACGTAAGATTACCAAGTCTATCAGCCAGAGCAAGGAAGGCAAAGAAGGGACCATGCACGAATTGTAGGATCAATCCACACCGACGTCACAAGATAGACATTGTCGGGCACGACCTACACGGTGTTGGTGTACACAGCGCGTAGCAGTGACGTCGAATGCTGCTATAGCCCGTGCATGGATGCGCCACAGATGAACTACGATGGCCATAGACGCTTGCCAAACGGGGGGGTTTCAACAGCGGAAAGACCAATTGTCGCAAGGGATGTTGCAGGATCGATCGCCGGGGCTGTCGGCGACAGGGATCCGGACAGGATCCAAGAGTAGAAAAGAGGGTTGCCCATGGGATGGGGAGGAGGATCTGACAGGGATCGCCTACCGTCGATGTCATCAGTCTCCAGCCAGTGACCAGGCGCCAGTTGTACTGAGACGTATCCCTCTTTGTGTGGAGACGCATGTGGGTGTTGTGGCATTCGTGGCACATCCATTCTGTCCAGCTGGTGCGAGGTGGCCGGCCGCATGAGAGGGAGGATCCCAGGTGCCTGCAGTGGATGTTAGTTCAAACAGCCGTGCATCCTGGTCTTCGCCCTGATACCTGGGGCACCCCGTGCCATACATCCCAGTGAGTGCGTCTGTGAGATTCACGGCGCGAGAGCTACGGAGTACGTATGCACCAAAGACTTGGAGAGTAGAGCAGCGCAGGCGCAGACGGCACTCGGGAAGACAGGCGAATCGGCGCCTCGGCCCTCCGCTACCCCTCGCGTGGCAGCCCCATCATTGGGCCATGCTGCACCCGCACACGTCATCTCCCTGGCAGTTGGAACAGCGCCACACATATCCGTACTACACCACAGACCCTGGCCGTCAGCGCCACATCAACAGGATCCTGGGGTCCCAGCCGCACCAAGACGCCCCTTGCCAAATCAACGGTGAGACTTGAGCTGTCAGTTGCCCCCGCCTTGCATCCGCCGACCAGGATTATTCCAAGTTCCGAGCTCATAGCCACCGTCCGTCCCCAAAACGACGTCTGCGATCTGCATGAGGATCCCGCTGCTTCAAACAGAGGAACATCCCGCCATGAGGTAGGTTGACGGGGGAGCGACATGGATACCGGACGCGATGATGTCGTTGTTGAAGTCTCCTTTTCCCGTCTTGTCTCCCTTCCCCTCGACAGTGCCATCGCTCATCATAACCCTTCTCCAAGTTCAATCTCTTGTTGCTGTTAAGTCTACCTCTAGTATCTGCCTTCTCGCTGACACCACTATTTCCATCTCTCTTCACTCTCTCATAGCTCTGTGGTCAGTATGTCCGAGCCACAGCAGACCCCAACGCCCGAGAAGACGCCCGGCAAGAAACCAAGTCGACCTGCGGCGCCCGAACGTAGTATTTCCGAAGTCTCGACGACGTCTGGCGACGACCAAGGCTACGAGTCACGGTCCAGGTCGCAATCACGACGGAGAAGAAGGCAGAATCAGCGACAGAGGAAAACGGCTCAGGGCGGGGCTCAGGCCGGAAATGCCTCTGCTCAATCCATGGCCTCGATCGACGAAGGCCCAGAGAGTCAACAACAACAGCCGCAGCCGCCGCAGCAGCAATGGTTGACGAACCCCGATCCCCGTGACATCACAGAAGCACAGCCGTTTGAAAGAATAAAGCCACCCTCCGAGTCCATGGTAGGCCCGGTGACATACGCCCGAATGCTGCGAGGTGAAATTCCATGGCGAGGCGCACCGCCCACACAACCCCTGGACACAGCAAAACCCAACGATGCAAAAGACAGCACCGGGAAGGACCCGATGGATCAAGATGGATTGAAACTGCGCTTAGAGCTGAACCTGGATATTGAGATTGAACTCAAGGCCAGCATACACGGTGACTTGACGCTAGCACTCCTGTAAGTCTACTGATCCCCTTTATTCACAGCACTGGTCTAAACGCTAACCATAGTAATTGATCCTCAGGGCTTGATCTGGGCCTTCCCAAGGTCAAACTGCCCAAACTTCCCAAGCTACCGAAATTACCGAAACTGCCCCGAGCCGGGCTATGATGAAAAGGAATCAATTGAGCCATGTTGTGATGGAGGAACCAGCATATTACTTCGTATCGAAGCTCCTTGGGTATGGGTCTGGCCCGAGGCGTTGCAGAGCTCAGAGCCGGGGAATGATCGTTTTGTAAAACATAATGTACCTTCCTCAGACCATGGCTCCTGTGTCTTCGTGCCTTCGTGTCATCGTCGTGTGTGTTTTTTGTCAGTGAGAGTGCTCGCCATGCCCCGCCCCTTTCTCTGATTGAATTGGACTTTGGGGGCTTCGTGCTTCGGATTCCTCTTGGGTGGCACGATCATCCTGTACAGTTTCGCCTCTGGCGCGCTTGACCGCTCGCTCAATACCGTCAAGCCCCATCTTGAGCACAGACATCTTGGGTCCGTAGCTTATCCTCACGAAGTGGTGGCAAGGACTATCGAACAGGTCTCGTCTCTTTGAAGGGTTCAGGTCGAAGAAAATTCCCGGAACGACGATGGTCCGCTCCTTCAAGAGCGCGTCCAGGAAGGAGAGACCGTTGGAGAGATCAATGGCACTATCCTTGGGCAAGGGCGGGTCCAGCGTTGTAAGGTCGAGCCAAATATAGAACGTGCTGTCGGGGATTTCTTGGTCGCCTTGATTAAAGCCAATCTCTCTCAGTCGTTTGAGAACATAGTCACGCTTCATCTTGAAATGGCGTTGGAGAGCCTTCATCTCCTCTCGTACTTTGGGCGGGTCCAGCATTTCGACTGCGGCCTCCTGGAATGGCACGTTGGTTCCTCCATCAAGGTAGCTCCCGGACGATCCGAGGGCTTGGATGAATGGTTTAGGACCGACGATCCAGGCAACGCGCCAACCAGGAAGTCTGAAACGTTTCGTCAGACCGTCGACCAAGATGACATCGTCCTTATCAACGTCAATAACATTGCTTGCGGCCGAAATCGTGCTGCCGTCACAGCCCGAGTTGTAATTGTAGCCAGCATAGAACTCGTCAAAGATCAAGGTAGCCCTGTCCCGGCAGATGTCCTGTATCAGTGACAATTCATCTGGATCCAAAGCATGGCCCGTAGGATTGCGCGGGTTCGAAGTCAAGATAACGGTTGTTCCCCGAGCAAGCTCATCCGCAACCTTATCAGCATGAATGTGGTACCCATCGGCGGAGGACAAGGGGGTAGGGATGGCCACAAAGTTTCGGAACAGGCTCAACATCTATACGACCACAGTCAGCAGATATGGCAACCGCCTTTAGCCCTGATGATACGCACCTCACTATACGCAGTATAGTCAGGAATGAAGAATCCCAAATATGCGTTGCCAAGCACAGCAGCGATCCTGATCAGGCCTGCTCTTCCTCCCGGCACGATGCACACATTCTCCCACGTGTATTGAGACTCCTTGCCCTGGCGGTAGTGCTCATTGTAGAGTTTGGCAACAGCAGCCCTGAGGGGTTTGATTCCCACGACAGGCCCATACTCTTGACCTTGAAGGGTTACAGGAATCGAGGTAGGGCGGGGAAAGCATCCTTCAATGTCATCTCCGACTTCAGGGGCGCCTTGACCCAGATTGGCCCATTTCTGAGGCTCGTCGGCATAGCCATGTTTAGCAGCTTGCTCTGTAACCCTGCAGAAGATCAGCACCACGTTAAAGCACAGTTGAAAAGACGGAATACCAGATGACACCAGTGCTAACTCTAGAGGTGTCTAGACCAGCATGAACTCTGTGCGCGGGGTCGGATCTCAGGTTCTGGTGGGCACTGGAAGAATGCTCATCCTCTGGATGCAGGGAGAAGCGACGGCCATCTGCACTAGCATGCAAGGCTGATCTCAAGGTCGACACGCGTTTTGAGGAAGAAGCCATGACTAAGACGTAACGGTAGTATTCAGTCGTGGTGGGTAGGAGTAACGTCAGGTAGGTGCATGCGGATTCTTGGTACGGATACTTGGCATGATCTGAATGAGATTCAGTAGGCACAGGTGGTCAGTATCCGTACTCCGTACAGTGCAGAGCCGACTGTTACCAGGTCCTTCGTAGTAATTACCTAGGTAGGCAGTCAAGACAAGATGCGAGTCTCTGAGGCTCAGGCTGGGGAAGTGCGGAGAACGAGAACCGAGTTGGAAGTTGGAAGGCAGAGGCAGGATTTGGATCTACAGAGTGCCAAGCTTTCTCCATGCTTAGTTTCAAGTTAAGCTTAAGCTTAATTCTAATTGCCGTCATTCAACTTGGAGTCCGGCACTGAATACGGAGTACGGAGTACGGAGCGATAAATTGCCCGGAGCCTTGTTTCAGGCTCAATCCAATAAATCCCAATTGCTTAGTTACTGCTCTACCTTTCAGCATGTTTGCTCCACCTCTCCTCTATTCCCTGGACCTTGAAACTGTCTTCTACTACGTGGATGGTCTATGAGTGACGGGTCAGAGAAATATCACTGAGCGCGTTCGTTCTCTTCAAAGAATTCACTTGATGCCATGCCACTGTGAATATCGAAGCTATTCGAATCCCATCACAGTCATACTTCATTCCAGACGCGGTGACGGTTGTTGTACTAATTGAATCCGACATCAATCAGGCCTGACCTAGACGCTTCCTGCAAAATTGTTGGGGACTCAGGAGTTTATTTATAGGATACTCGTATGTACGTTTGGTGATGTTTTGGGTGAAGCAGTGAACTGAGTTGAATGCGTGAGACAAATCAGCTCAGCAAGATATTGTTCTATCACGATACAATACCACAGGTTGCCAGTGTGCTGATGAGATAAGAGCAGCCAGATTTCGCCGAGGCCATCACAGGGCGTACTGTGCTTGACAGCTTGTGCGTACAGTACCCTCCAACCAGAAATAACACTCATTTCGAACCATCAGCTACAAACACAAACACCATCTTGACCACCTAAAGAGACTTTCCCTATATTTCTCTTTCTACTACTCAATTTCTCCTCCAAGCCACTCCCAGTTTCTCCGACTCACATATCTCGATGGGTTCTCTGCCATCCAACACGTCTCATTCTCTTTCAACGTACCTTGACAAGGCCCACGTACAATACAACCAAAAACACCCACAATCCCGTGAGAACCATGTCGAAGCATGCAGATACATGCCCGGCGGCAACACCCGGACGGTGCTACACACCACGCCGTTCCCCTTGACCATCGACTTAGGGCGGGACTGCCATCTCACCACCGTCGACGGAATCAGGTACGTCGACTTTCTGGGCGAATATACCGCGGGCATCTACGGTCATAGCCACCCGGTCATCAAGGACGCGGTGCAGATGGCGTTGGAAAGTGGATGGAATTACGGCGGCCACAACCCACTCGAACCGCAGCTGGCCAGGAGGGTGTGTGAGCGGTTTCCAGCCGTGGAGCTCGTGCGGTTCGTCAACTCGGGTACCGAGGCGAACATGATGGCGATTGCAACGGCGGTTGCGTACACGGGGAAGAAGAAGGTGCTGTTGTTCAATAAAGGTACGTTGAACCATAGCCTTTGATCGTTCAGCATTTGTGGGTAAGACTATTTGTACGATGCGAAAGTCCCAAGCTGAAAAGCAGGCCCCAAACCCCGAGCAGTTCAAGGATTGATTTACCGTCTCAGGCTACCACGGTTCCACCATCTCGGGCAACACATCGGCCATCAACCTGCCGCACGAGTTCGTCGTGGGCACGTATAACGATGTCGAGGGCACTGAAGATCTAGTACGCTCTCTGCTGCCGTCAGCCAAGGATACATTGGCCGCGATCCTGGTCGAGCCCATGCTCGGCAGCGGCGGCTGCTATGCAGGCACGCCCCGGTTCCTAGGCAGTCTCCGCAAGCTGGCCGAGGACGCCAACGCCCTCCTGATCTTTGACGAAGTCATGACTAGTCGTCTGCACTACCGCGGCTTAGGGTCGCAGACCGGCGTCACGCCCGACCTGATGACGCTGGGCAAATGGGTCGGCGGCGGCATGAGTTTCGGCGCCTTTGGCGGCCGGAGAGATATCATGGCTCTGTACGATCCTCGGTCCGGCAGTCTCCAGCACCCAGGCACGTTCAATAACAATGTCTTCACCATGGCCGCTGGCATTGCTGGCTGCGACCTGCTGACTGCCGACAAACTCGGCGCTTTGAACCATTTGGGCGACTCCATGCGCCAGCAGATCGAACGTGTCTTGTCCACGAGAGCCATCCAAGGCACTTTGCCTGCAGGCCCAGTAACAGACGACATGCAATCACCCCAACACCCGCGTTGCCCACCCAAAATGTTTGTCAGTGGTGTCGGCAGCTTGATGGCCATCCACTTCGCCGGCCCGGACAGGGACTTGCTGCAGGGCTTGTTCTTCCATCACATGCTCGAGTCCGGAGTCTACTTGGCCCCACGTGGATTTATTGCTTTGAACATCGTGCTCACGGAGGAGCACATTGCACAGTTTGTACAGGCGGTTGAAGGGTTTTGCGACAAATATGACCGGTTTCTAATATGGTGAGGACTGGGTTATGGCGGCGTGGTTGTGCCATCACCGTGGCCGCCCACGCGTCAGGGTGAAGGAGCCCCTACAATGGCCTTGGGCGACCACAGATGACAATCATGAGGACATGAATGGCTTGACGACATGCAGGTGAATCTCTTGTAGAAGCCTGATGTTGTACTGGAGGCATCCGTTGTGGTAATGATGAGTGTATGCGGTCTTCTAGGCTACGTGTCCAAGGATCTGTGCAGTATCAAAGTACTCTATGACACATGGCAAACAGACAGCTGGGTCCCTCTTGTTGAACGTAAGACTCTTCCAGAGATGTGCTTGTCACAATGGTCTTTTGTTCGCCCTTCGCCATTCGAGGGGCTGCGCTCCTCTGGATATTCCGTAAAACCGTACTTCTTCTGCGATCGTTTGTTGAAGAACAGACGGCTGTGCAATAGCCTGGATAGGTATATGTACAGATCCCGCTGCATCCAGACCGTTGAAACAGACACTTTTTCCATCGCCCTTTGCTCCCGCACCCAGCTTTCTCACATCTGACAAGCTGCTCCTTTAAAAGCCCAGAGTCAGGTTCAACAGCAGACGCTGAGAGCAACCAAAATATGAACTATCATCCCAAACACGTCTCGCCCTTCGAGCTGATCATCGCATTCGCCAACTGCGTGGTATGGCTTGTCGCCGCGTACTTCCTCTATCGCGTATTTCAGGAGCGACGACATCTTCAAGCTAAGGCCCGGGCGCGGGCGCCGCCTCAAGGAACATCTTGTCTCCAGGTGGATGAGCAACGAGAACAACCGAGCCTGCTTCCCGACAACGAGGGCGAGGTGTTTCCAGCAAGCAGGGAATGGGAACACTTCAAAGCCAGATTTGGTGGTGGAATGGCTTGACTCTGCGACCTTCCCGAAACCAGAGGTGAGATTTGATGTGAAATATATAAGTGTCGTTGGCTGACATGATCCAGAGACGTGCTTTTCGACAACGCGAGAGGCGGATCTTTCAAGATTGCTCCTCCGGTTCGGGATGAAGCTGAATCAACTACCGTTCCGTCTGGGATATGCCGAAGAGAGAGATGGTGACTTCACTCGGTTGTCTCAAAAGCGTCCACTGCCCGAGATGTCTTGAGGCCGGCTTCATGCCTTTATGGTTCGGTCCGAGCAGCGAGGAAATAATGTTGTGAGGTCCATCGAAAGCAGAGCTCATTGATTGACCCAGAATTTCCGTTGTCGAGCAGGAGGAGATGCTAGGAGCTGATCAAACGGTGTCAGGAAGCAGGGCGAGATTGAATGAAGAATTCATCGGGACCTCTCCTCTCCCTCACAGCCGTGCTAGACTTCAACTCCTGATCGGGAGGACCTCGATCCAGATTTTCGATGCCAGAAGACTGAGGCCTCCTCCCCATTCCCATTATTCCGTTACGCTGACGTTGTCAGTCACCGCCACCAGGAACCCCTGGTCTTCTTCCCTTCATTTTGTTTCTCTTCGGCCAGCTTCTTCTCCATCTCAAGCCGTTCTTTCTCCTCCTGCTTTCTTGTCAACTCAATGACTTCGACTCTTCTTTTCTCTACAGCGGCTAGTTCTTCCTCCTTCTGTTTCCGCCGCTCTAATACACCTGCAAACCATTCTTCCCGAGCAGCATCTTCTTCCGCCTTGGTAGCAAATTGTATCATACAGCCATTCATGGCGAGATGCTGAGCTCGGCAGTGCCATGCTACGCTGACTGTTCGGCCGCGGGCGCAGTCGGCGAATTCTACAGGAAGAACGAGTTAGAATTGTGAATGCAGAGACATTGGTGATTGAACGGAGGCTGGGGGCTCTCGGTGCAAACCGACCTTTGATTTCATCGGCACATCTTGACCGGACACGAGCGTAGTACAGTTTGCGGACCTCAGCTTCCTGGGCCGGCGACAGCGGGAGAGGGTTGCGGAGGTTCTGCTGTGGTCTGGATGTTGAGGGCGGTTGTGGCTCGGGAACGACAGAAGGAGCCATCTCCATTGCTTGATCTATGTCAAGAAGATGGCAGCAGAAGTATAATGTAGCTATAGCAAGAACAGTCAGACGCTGGCCATGCTAGGTATGCACTCGGGCAAGACTGGATATCATGATGCAGTTGACGATTGAGCATTATTTAGAATGAAGCTCGTCGAGCTGACCTGGATGGGCATCTGCACGCAATGCCCGATGGTCGGTGGAGTAATTGGCGGCCCGTGGAATTTTGCGGCCGCCCCAAGACCTTCCCCCAAAACATCAACAGCGTCTCTCTGTTTATTGTACTTCTTTGCAACCGCAGCATCTTTTTCTCGCCGGCAAAGCCCCTCAGCCTCGATCTACGCATCCTACGTAGACGCAATGTCGTCGCTTCGAAACGCCGTCGCCCGGCGCCCGCACAAAGAGCGCTCGCAACCCCAATCTCGAGAGAAATGGGGTCTTCTGGAAAAACACAAGGACTATTCGCTCCGTGCGCAGGACTACAATACCAAGAAGAAGAAACTCGCGCAATTGTCTCAAAAGGCCCGGGAGAAGAACCCAGATGAATTCGCTTTTGGCATGCTGAGCCAGGGCAAGGCCGGCTTGGGAAAACACAAGGCTGCCGGTGACAAGAACGCCCCCTTGAGCCATGATGCGGTCAAACTCTTAAAGACTCAAGATGCAGGATATTTAAGAACTGTAGCAGCCAGAGGGAGGAAAGAAATCGAGAGATTGAAGGAGGAGGTCGGCATGGACGCTGTGACAGTGGGCCCGAGTGTGGGGAGACGGAAAATATTCAGCGACGACGAGGAGGTGCTGAGCAGAGGGAAAAAACGCACCTCAAATGGTGAGGTGTTGAGACAAGATCCTTCCGAGCCTGCACCGGGAATCGAGGAAACACCGGACTTCCAGACACCAGACTTCCAGACACCAGATCTCACAGATCTCGAGGTCATCTCAGACCCTCCAGCGTCTAAACGCAGGTCGAAAAAGGCAGTGGCAGCTGAACAGGGCGCAGCGGCCCGCCTACGCGCGGAACGGAAGAAGAGAATACGACTACAAGGGATGCGCGTTGCGAAACTCGAAGCACTGAAAAAGAGACAACAAGAGATCCTTGCAGCCGCTGACCAACTCGAATTGCAACGGGCGAAGATGGCAAGGACTGTTGGAGGGGTCAACAAGAACGGGGTCAAATTCAAGATACGGGAAAGAAAAAAGTAGAATGGTTCCAGAAGACGGAAAATGTCCATTAACCAAAGCGTAATGACGGAATGAGATACGATCCTACCAATTCATCGGTATCTATTGCTCTTGATGGCCACGGCGAAGCCACAGCACGCCAAAGGCTTCTTTATCTATGACATGGTAAATCCTGCCTTTCAACACAATCACGCCCCACCAGCCGCAGCCTTGAGGACGACCTTACTGAAGTCGGGTTTCCTTCCGAGAAGCCAGCCCAAGCCTTCGACTTGCTCTTTTCGAAACTTCTCACTGCTCTTCAAGAACGGGAAAAATGCCCAATGACCATGGGGAAGCCCAGGATATATAAACGATTTGGTTTGGATCCCGTTTTCCTCTCGAAGAACACGCTCATATATGATGGCGTCATCTCGCAACGGGTCCAGGCCGTCGATTTGGAAGAACGCTGGCGGCAAGCCCTTGTGGCCCTTTGGATGGTTGAAGGGCACGTACCACACGCCATCATCCTCGTCAGGTTGGTAGCCTCTCATAAACATGTCGATCGCGGCGACTGGAAGAACAGGCGCGTTTTTGTTCTGTTCATAGGACAGATAATATGGACGATACTTCTCTGGCACCTTCTTCTCCGTCAACAGAGCAGGAATGGCGAGGTACTGTCCCGTCAAAGGGGGCGATAACTTTTCATCGCGGGCGACGTGCGCCAAAACTGCAGAGATGTTCCCACCCGCCGAGGTGCCTCCAACTACGAAGCCAACATAAGGGTCAGCTCCCCAAGACTTTGCGTTGGCAGCAGCCCATTTCAAACAGTCCCACCCATCCTTCGCAGCGTATGGGAATTTGAACTCGGGCCCCAGTCGGTAGGAAGCAGAGATACAAGTTGCACCAAAGGCCTGGACGAAGTTTCGGGCAGTCTGTTCCTCTCCTTCTGGGGCACCGAAGCAGAAGCCACCTCCGTGGAATAGGACAATCAATGGGCTCCCGTCTTTCGGGGGGTTCGTTGGTTGGTACAATTTTGCGCGGAGGTGGGCGCCGTCGCGTGTCGGATATTCAAGTTCACTCTGTTTGATTTCGGGAGGTGGGAGGCCCAGCGCTTCAATAGCAGTCGCGTTGCGCTTCGTGACAATTGCCTTGAATTCATCGATATCGTCATAGTTTACGGGAGGGAGATTCGCAGAGTCCACGAACTGCATGGCAAATGTCAGACAAGCGTAGGGGAGGACGGTCAGGGACACACCGCTTTGAATTCAGGGTCGATCTGCCCTAGGGCAAGAATAGATTCCTTGTCCAAATAAGACATTTTCGGGTGGGATGCAGGTGATCGCGCTCCTCAGTCTAAACGATGCTCGCTGTGGTTAAGATAATATAAGCAATGAAGGTTGGTGGCTTTTATATCACTTCGGAGTCTGAGGGAGTCTGAGGAAGGCATATTAATAATATATCCAGTCGTCCCTTCAAGAAAGCGACATTTTCCCCGCAAAGACGATTGGATGAGGTGAGAGACCTCGGCTGGCTCAATCGGCTCATGGCCAGTTACCCGCAACCTGTGGTAGTTGTTGACCTATGGCCTTCATCAACTTCGATGTCGAATCCAACATGTCGTGCCACTGGCCGACACTGCCGGCTTTCAGGAGCACCCGGACTCCGGAGGTAGGGTGTCGGACAGTAATTCAGTGACTGCAGCGCCATGATCGTGCTAGAAGCATAGATGGCAGATCTCGAAGTATTTAATCGAAAAATACGCTAGTAGTTCTGGCACTCAACCTCAGGCCTTTTGCAGCACCCAGGAAGAGATCGAAACAGGACAAGTCTATTATTATTCAGCCTGTCGGACAGTTCACATCAATCATGCAGCGTGTTGAGCTCGCTGGAGGACTGGGATTCTGACAGCACGAATGTTGATTGGGTTGCACTCCTGCGCTCGAGGCGAGACCCTTGCAAGCCCTTAACTTCGGTTTGATTGCATAATAAACATAAGTGACAGAGCTGTCTCGTGCTGCTCACCCCTACCTGGCGCTTCCAAAGTGTGGACGAAATTTCCAGCACCTTTGGCCTGTGTGTGTCCACGGATGAGAAGTTGTTCTTTCCCAAGTTCTCGTTCAAAGTGTATCGATCTTCAGGGTTGCGGATCATCCGCATATCTAGAGTACCGTGAAGCAGAAGATCCCGGGAGGTCGACCGGAGGAGAAGTCGAGAGGGACCGAAAGGAGGGCCAGGCTGCGCTTTGACATCTTTTGTGGCATTGAAAGCCAGCCGATTGTTTGGCAGGTTGTGACTAGAACCGAACCAGTAGGCCAGGAAGGCTTAGGGGCTCTGAACATCAGTCTCCCGGGGAAGATTGGTGGTGAGGATTAAGGGAGGGCACTAACGGGCTAAAACACCACCTGCTGGATTTCGAGTGGCTCAAGGAAGTGTTAGGGTCTCGTCGACTGTCTGGCAGCTATCTGGTCATGCCTAGACTGGTAGGGTCGCTGCTCCAACGGGGCTCTTCCCAACTTCTGGTGCTTTTCTGGCGGCCACTGGCGTCAAGCTGCGACATTAACGATGAGCCGCCGTCCCGCGGCAGCGGATGGGAATGACCGTGGGCGTTTTCGCCGACCTTTCCACTCGTTCCGCCCGAGGGACTGTGGGTAAGGAGGAAGGAGAGATAACCTGGGAGTGGGTAAATATTACCACGGCGAGGGAATCGACGGGATAGACTGGATAGACTGGGTACTAATTAGATAGAGTAGTGGCTAGGAGGTGCACCCAACCGTAAAAACAAGGGGCTAAAGGCTCGGAGACACAACAGGACTGAGGATGGAGCAAAGCACACCACCACCGCCGCCACCACCACTACTTGCAAGTCAAACCACCAACACCATCACCAACACCGTCACCAGCATCATCCGCCGCCCCTCGCCATCACCCGGCTGTGGCTTGATCTGCCCCTGCACATGCACCCTGCAGGTCCTTGGACGAACCCACCACAGTCTTCCGTGCTTTGAGGGCGCCGCGTCGATGCACTGTACAGTGTAAACTGCGTCCCTATCTTCTACTCCGTACACACCGACTTGCACACACCTTCCATCCCCCAACTGCAGCACACATCTGCACGCAGCGAGCAGCGAGAACACCACACGACCGCCCCTATCTGAGCCATTCAATTGGTTTGATCGACCTCGGGCTTATATTGATTTGAGAATCCGTTCGCCCTTGTCCTCTCGTTTTCGTCCTCTTCGCGCCTGCGTCCCTTGCAGCAACCCATTGATTGGCTCTGTTTGCACCCCATCGCCCAACCAGGTCGCCCTTCTGGTAGACCACCAGACTGCGAGCGTCTCTCGAGTCAAATAGAACGGCCAACAATAGCAACGGAGCCTGATTGGGAGCCTCGTACCATCCCGCCCCCTTCGTTATCACCGCCGCCTATCTGTGAAACCTGGGGAAGAAACTGTCAACCCTGCTTTGCTCTGTGGTACGTCCCCCCATTCTTTTGCCTCCTCGCCTCTCTGTCAGAACAGACCTCTCACGACGATTCCAGCTCTCCTTCTATATCAGACACATCTTGCCTCGAACATCCCTCGTTGTTCGCTACCTGCGCTGGTCCGCTCTTTGCTATACCCATACGTTCAGCGAGCAATACACAATCCTTATACCGCCTCCGTACGCGTCACGACTGGACATTCTAACCCTCACGCCCTCACCGAAGCCTTTGGTCCGACCAGTCCTTACTCGCATTCTCGGCATTAAGCATCGCTTCGCCACAATTCAGGGAGCCAGTTGCCCTCGAGACCTATGCGCTGATACAACGCCTCCGCTTGCACGCACACCGGCTTCACATACAACGGACACACCCGAGTAGGAGCACTCCAGCAGGATGCTGGCCGCGCCGCCCACGATGAATGGTGATCATGGCCCGATGTTGGACAAGAACAATATTATAAACGTAAGAGATGGAGAATCGCTCTACCAGTTGTGTGTCAAGCTGCGTCGTCGCTTGTCGGGAGTCCCAGGTTTCAGACCTTATCTCGACGAAATGGAGGAACGCGAAGCCGACGGAGAGACCGATCCCGTGTCGTCTTTATGGCAATGCTTCAGAAGCGGGTTACCGTTATTGACCATATACAATGCTTCCAATCCTGAAGAGGGCGATCTTCATGTGGACACCACCAAACCAGAGAGGGTAGGAAAGGAGGCAGCATTCCTCTTCATTAAGTCCTGCATGCAACAAATGAACATCCCTGCCGCGGATACCTTTACTGTCACTGATCTTTACAGCGATAACACTACCGGCTTCGTAAAAGTGGCCAAGTTGGTCAATCGCGTTCTCGATATACTGAAACTGAGTGGGAAGTTGCATCCATCCACAGATAGCGACGATTCTCGCGAAGGAACGGACAATGGGTCCAATGGTGTGAATCAGCCGCCGAAGACTCTAACGAGAAGACAATATATCTTGAGAGAGCTGGTCGAGACTGAAAGACAATACGTCCATCATCTGCAGAACTTGCAGTTTTTGAAGAAAGAGCTGGAAGAGTCTGGCGCGCTGACCGGGGACGCCGTCCACCACATATTTTTGAACCTAAACAACCTGTTGGATTTTGCGCAGCGTTTTTTGATTCGCGTCGAGCAACAGAACGAGGTACCGGAAGACCAACAAAACTGGGGCGAGTTGTTTGTGCACTACGGGGACCCCTTCAGACAATACGAGCCTTTTATTGCCAACCAGAGGAGATGCGAAGCGACCTGCCAGCAGGAATGGGATAAGATGGTTGCATCCATCAAAACACCCCTGACCCAGCAAATGCTGGCAAATCCCACTATTCTTAATGGCTTCCTCCTGAAGCCGTTCCAGCGACTAACCAAATATCCTTTATTGCTGAAGGTGTGTTCTATCTGGCCCGATGTGTGGAGTTGTCACTGACTGTTCAGGATCTCCGGAACCAAACGGAAGACGAAACCCTCAAAGACGATCTGTCAGGCGCAATTGCAATCATTCAAGACGTGTTGATGCAAGCTAACGCCTCCATCGACAAAGAAACTCGAGATGATGCCTTGCAAGACCTACAAGAACGCATAGACGATTGGAAGACGCTACAAATCTCGACACTGGGCGAGCTTTTCCTGTTTGGAACCTTCAACGTCGTGAAAGACGGCAGCCACCGGTCTGAGGAGAAGGAGTATCATATCTATCTCTTCAGCCGCATCTTGATCATGTGCAAGGATGTCAACGCCAACAAGCCCAAGAACAGATTGGCCAACAGACCTGCGCTGAGCCAACGTGGGAAACCCAAGATGAATCTGAAGGGACGTATCTATTTTAACAACGTCAAGTTTGTTTCAGCCCAAAGTACCCCTGGCAACTACTCGTTGCAGATCCAATGGAGGAGCGAGGCAGGACCGATGGAAACATTCATCATCAAATTCAAGAATGATGATACATTGCAGAAGTGGCAAGACACCGTCGAGACACAAAGGTCTTCTTGCATGCTTGAGGCCAAGGCCAAGGGGACATCAGAAACACAGCTGCTTTCTCTGCAAGGAATGACCTTGGAAAATCCCCATTTGGCGCAGGATGAGGAGGACGACTTCAGCCGACTGTCTGGAACCACTTACGGAGGAACCGACGTGGCCGGATACTCTGAATTTAGCATGAGCAGAAATGCTTCCAGTACGAGCCTCCGGTCTCGTTCGGCCACTGGAGGAAGCGGTGGAAGCAATCCCCACATGTCAACGGGACGCATGCGAGCGCCACCCGCGGAGATGGGAGGCCTTTCATTGAACACGCGTGGGTTGCCAGCTCCCCAGGATTATCAAGGAGGCTCATATTTCTCTCCTGTTGATCGGGATACGCCTCCGCAGTCCTCTGTGTCTGCGCGGTCCAGCTCGCAATCCACATTTGGAGGCCCTAATCGAGGGACCACTCCTGTCGGTACCAGCGCCCATCGTCCCGAGGAGTCATACCGGAACACTGCTCCAGCGGTAGCTCGAAATTTGAACGGCCAGTCGAACGGAAATCCTTACATGGCGAATGGACGCAGTCGCGGTCCTGGCCCGGGCCCGGGTATGCCACCGCCTCGTATGCGATCTGCAAGCAGCCCGGATGTACACCCTATGGTGCAACAGAGTCGCAAATATGTGTCGGGCGAGCACGCGCCGACCGTGCCTCCGATCCCAGCGCATGTTGCGAAACAGATGGCTCCTCCATCGAGAAGCCACAATAGCTCTCCTAATAATGCGCCGCCCTCTCGGGGAGGGACGCCACACCAACAGTATGGACTACCTTCCCGACCGCGGCCCGGAATGCCCAACTATGGCTATACCTACGATCCGTCCTACGGGACTGATCCCAGAAGGCCAGCACATGGACCGTCGCTGTCTCATGGTCGGGCATTCTCCCCTCCTGTCTCATCACCCTCCAGTGACGGAGATCCCTACATACCAAGTCAGCTCAAGGCGAAGGTTTGCTTTGATGAAAACTACGTATCGATGATCATTGCGAGCAATATTCAGTTTCGGTCGTTGGCAGATCGAATTGACGCGAAACTGGCTCGGTTTACGAACCATTCGATCGCTTCGGGATCTGTTCGGTTGCGCTACCGGGACGAGGACGGCGACTTCATCCTGATCGATAGTGACGAGGCAGTGCATGAAGCGTTACTTGATTGGCGAGAGGCCCATGCTGCACACTCTCTCAACCCACAGAATGCGGAATTGTTACTATTCGCCCATGCGGTGAATGTCGAAGCCGCTGCCGCCGGATGAAGAATGCATTGCGGAAAGAAAGAATTCAAGGGGGCTTCGCTGCGGCGAGCACAAGAGGCAATCGGCGCTGAAGCGTTCATGATGCCCACAAAGCGGCGCCAGGCAGAAATTGAGAAGCCCCATCTCATAAAACCTGTTGGGTACGGCAGGACAACGATGTGGAAATTTGCAACAGAGTGCGACAAGCTTGACCTGAGGCACATATACTTTGAGACGAGCTACGAATTGATGGG
Source organism: Capronia epimyces CBS 606.96 (assembly GCF_000585565.1). Classification (NCBI taxonomy): domain Eukaryota; kingdom Fungi; phylum Ascomycota; class Eurotiomycetes; order Chaetothyriales; family Herpotrichiellaceae; genus Capronia; species Capronia epimyces. The sequence goes on from NW_006912906.1 coordinate 1,575,370, forward strand.
TAATGACTTCGTTGGATATGATTCGGATTATGGGATGTGGAAGGAGTGCAAAAGCTGAGGCCTTCTGGCACCAGGCATTGGGCCCTGGCCGGGACAAGAGTTGGCGGGTGGGATATAACACGCACTTATTGTTAGCTGTCTGGTATTATGCTTGAGACGGCGAGTTGGCCATATATAATGTCGAGGGAGTGGATGGTGGCTATGATATGTGACGGACAATAGACATAGTCATTGGATGTTCTCGTTTCATGGATGAGGAAGGGGTCTCAACATTCATTCATCCATCGTAGGCTACTCTACTTTTACGCACTACAGAGTGAGGTGTCGTCCGATCGTGAAGCTGCTTCTTACCGAGCAAGTCCGTTCTTTCTTCTCGGGCAATATCCACAGCGTAGCGAGGCACGGCAGATGGTGGACTGGGATACACGGCATCTGTATTAATGTTACGAGTGGCAGGGGGCAGTTGATCATTCCATTATCTAATCTTATCACATCGGGGCAGAAAACTCTGCATCTTATCTTGTTAAGCTTTGACGGCGTCGACACCAGTGGCAGACACCACCACCACCATCACGCGTCGCACCTGATCCATCCCACATCCCACATCCCGCCGCAAGCTTCCACGCCGTTGTGCTGTTTCTGGAGAGTCGTTCTCTCGTCGACAGCCGGGGAAGCGAGCTCTAGGACTGGACGGGGACGGTCCTCGCCATCTTCCAAGAATCTCGTCCGCTCTACCGCGTCAGGCTACTGGGGCCGACCTCGGATTATGTCTCAGTCAATGCATGGAGCTTCCATGCTTGGGATGTACTCATCCTGTGTCCTTGTTCGCTTGTATTGAATTGCCTAGACACACTAGTCTAGTGGCTCTGGTAGAGCACCGCGATCAGGTTCAATGGACGGTCTTATATACTGTAAGGACTGGCGAGCTGCTGGTGCTTTCCCCTCCACCTTCGTTCCCTTGAAAAGCGCACTCAGGAAGGACTCACTTTCTGGACCGGTTGCTGTCCGGCCTGTTCCATCACCGGCACTCCAATGGTCGCAATTCCCACCTTCCGGCCTGGCTTCCGTCGGGCGGCCACCGATGTCTCGTCCGGCCTGGCTGTGAGCGAGGCAGCCAGCCCCGACAACATCACTGCTGGCGGCGATGGTCAAGAGGTCGGCTCCGGCAGTGTACACAAATTGTCGTTGGATCAGCCAGCCGACGATGCACAACGAGGGGTGCAAATGGTTGAGGCGGTCACCTTGACCTGGTCCAAGCAGTCTCTGGTCTGCGTGTTCATCCTGTCTGTGCTACATCTATCTACCTTCTTTTCGCGAGTACATCTGACTCTGATCTTTGTGCACCAGAATGTTCCTACTGTACTTCGTCAACGCCTTTCAGGCATCCATCCTCAGTAACCTGACGCCATACGTCACGAGCGACTTCGAGCAACATTCGCTGCTCACCGTCATTTATATCGTGTCCAATTCCATGACGGCTGCCACCTATATCCCTGTAGCCAAGATCTTGGACCTCTGGGGCCGAGCTGAAGGGTTCCTGGTCATGGTGGTGTTTGCGGACGTCGGGTTGATCTTGATGGCATCGTGCAACTCCCTGTCCACCTTTTGTGCCGCGCAGGTCTTCTATTCCATCGGCTTTGGGGGCATGATTTACAGCATCGACGTGATCACGGCCGACGCGTCGAAATTGAAGAACCGAGGTCTGGCATATGCATTTACGTCTTCGCCATATATGATCACAGCATTTGCGGGCCCCAAAGCATCCGAAGGCTTCTATGAAGGCATCAGCTGGCGGTGGGGATTTGGCTGCTTTTCCATCATCCTGCCGGTGGTGGCGGCGCCATTGTTCATCATCTTGAAGCTCAACCTCCGCAAAGCCCAGAGGCAGGGTCTACTTGGGAGGGAACGGAGCGGCCGGTCACTGTGGCAGAATGCTTTGCATTGGGTGGTGGAATTCGACGGTATGTTTTCACACGGCCTCCCTGTGGTTCGAGTTTAGCCGACAACAACAACCACCACCTGGCTGATACCTGATGTTTACATATGCTGTAGCCCTGGGCGTCTTTCTCTTCGCTTCCGGACTGACCGTGTTCTTGCTTCCGTTCTCACTCGCCGACTCGGCCCCTGACGGCTGGGGATCTGGCTACATCATCGCCATGATCGTGGTTGGTGTCGTGGTCCTTGTTCTGTTCGGACTGCACGAAGCGTACCTGGCCCGGGTGCCTTTTATTGCGGCCAGCCTCCTGACCAACCGAACGGTGATTGGCGCGTGTCTGCTGGACTTGACGTACCAGATATCCTACTACTGCTGGGCCAGCTACTTCACGTCCTTTCTGCAGGTGGTCAACGACCTGTCGATCTCGGAGGCGGGATACGTCAGCAGCACGTTCGACGTGGTGTCGGGGGTGCTCCTGATCTCGGTCGGGTTCATGATCCGCAAGACCGGCCACTTCAAGTGGCTCCTGTACATGGCGGTGCCGCTGTACGTGCTTGCGCAGGGCCTGATGATCCATTTCCGCCAGCCGCACAAGAACATCGGGTACATTGTCATGTGCCAGATCTTCATTGCCATGGGCGGCAGCGTCTTCATCATCTGCGAGCAACTGGGCGTGCTGGCTGCTTCGGACCATCAACATGTGGCGGCGGTGCTCGCCTTGCTCAATGTGGTCGGCAACGTCGGCGGCGCCGTCGGCAACACCGTCTCGGCTGCCATTTGGACCAACACCTTCCCTCAAGCGTTGGCGCGCTACCTTCCCGACTCGGCCCAGCCGGACCTGGAGAGCATCTACAATGATTTGTCGGTCCAGCTCAGCTACGACTACGACAGCCCGACCCGGGTCGCGATCCAGAAGGCATACGGCTACGCGCAGGAGAGGATGTTGGCCGCGGGCACGGGGATCATGGCCTTGTCGTTTATTTGGATTCTCTTGATCAAGAACATCAATGTTGCCAAGGTCCAGCAAACCAAAGGGATGGTTTTTTAAACTGACAGCTCATATTGATCGGTATATACTATAGACAGGGAATTTGGTATAGTTCTATTAGACGGTGGAAGACAGCTCGTATCGATACCATGGTACATACCATGTATGAGTGCCAGGTACATACCATGTATAGGTAAGTGCCGTGGTACGGAATACAGTCGTAGACTCGTAGTACATAGCGGGACTATTGTAATTACTAGTATGGAGTACTAGGTAGGAGAAATCAACGGACGGATTAATTCACATAGTGGTCACCAAGTAGAAGTAGTCACCAAGTAGTCATACGGAGGACATGCATAGCTAGGTATCTACATATAGCTAGCTACTAGCTACTAGCTACTAGACACTGACACTGACAGTGTACACTGTATAGAGGACATGTGTTATGCATAACCTTGAGTCTCTCCGACATGGCCCGGGTTCCGCGGCCGAGTATGGGAATGAAATCGTACCGACTGTGTTAGTGGTATCAATAGTGGTGTAGTGTGTAGTGGTGGTGAGTGGTGGTGACACTGCCGAGTTCGTCTCTCCGCTTCCGCTTCTGCACCGAAGCCCGAAGAAACATCAAGCCACCAGCCACCGAGCCGCCCACATAATTTAACACGGACACTGTTGCCGCTTACTGTAACAACGTCCTCGTCAACGTCGATACCAGCACCACAGCCACAGCAGCAGCAGGAGCAGCAGTCAATTGAGTCTGAATCCGACCGAATCTGGTTCTGGTTCTGGTTCTGCATTTATCCTGATTGGATTTCTGGCCTCTTCTCACACACACACACACACACACACACACACACACACACACTCACTCACTCACTCACTCACTCACACCCATCGGCGGAGTTGATCTGGATTGTGTGAGTTCAACGAACACCACACCACCAACACCACCACCACCACAAATCTACTTACTACGTATCACCACCACAAGTCTACTTACTACGTATCACCACCACAAGTCTACTTACTACATACCACTACCAACACTACCACCACCACCATGTCTGCCGCCGCCCGCACCCCCCCCTCCCCCGACGCAGTCAAAGCCCGCATCATCTCCCACATGAACTCGGACCACGGCCTCTCACTACGTCTCTACCTGGCACAATACGCGCGGATACCACTACTGTCAGGCACGCAAGGGGCGCAACTGGTCGACATCACGCTGGACCAGATGATCATCAGCTCCGCACACGGCCGCCACACGGTCCCGCTCTCGCCGCCGATGAAGTCGCTGCTCGAAGCGCGCGAGCGCCTGGTGGCTATGCACACGGAATGTCTGGACTCGCTGGGCGTCAGCGACGTCGTGGTCGACCGCTACACGCCGCCAGACACCGCGGTGGGGTGGCTGTTGCCCGCGCTGTGTCTGTTGATCTTCGCTACCTTTCCGTTCCGCGACCAGCTGCGCCCGGAGTCTAGGTCGGTCGTCGCGCGCATCTGGTCGCTGAACGGCTCTGCGCCCGCCCTAGCTCACTTGTGCTATACTCTGCAACCGGCCGTCTTGGGCTTCATCGTCGTCGTCCATGCCGCTGAGGTCGTGTGGTTCGCCTCCACTAAGCTGCCGCGCTACTGGGTCGAGCCGGCCTCTGCTGTCTGGTGGGCTTGGGTGCTGGATTGTTTCGTCGAGGGTGTTGGGTGTCTGAGTCGCTTTGATAGGATCGTTGGTAAGGCCAAGGAGACCAAGAGTCATTGATGGAGGAGAAACTGCTCTGTCGACTTCAGAGGTCGGAAGTGAATCGTTTGCATGGAGCTGAGAGCCTGAAGCCTTCGCCTAGTGGCCTAATTGCTACGTGTGTTGCGTTAAGTTGAGCTGCGTTGTGTTGAGCTGCGTTGAGTTGAGTTGCGGTGTGTTGCGTTACGGTGCGTTGAGTTGCTGTGCCTTATGTCGGTTTCGGTGTCGGTGCCCTGGCTACGTGGAGGATGAACGCCGAACCGATGTTTCGAGTGTTGCTGCCGTGAATGGGGATTCGGGATGGGATCGATCAGCGGATCAGTGCATGGTTTCGCGGATCAGTGGATGAAGGAATTCCGTTTCGTGAATCAGGGGTATCGAATCCTACATTAGCACGTCTTGATGGATTTCCGAGAGAGCGGATGCAGATACGGATGGTTGGACTCAAAGATGAAGGAAGATTCAGAATGTATGAATGGGGTGAAGGTGAACGAACGGATGAGATGAGATGAGTCGGCATGCTCATAGGTTGCCAGCATAGCATACGCTACGCCACGACGACCAGACACGAAGAGAGAGATGGAGATGGAGATCCTGCACACACACACACACACTCTCTCTCTCTCTCTCTCTCTCCGTAAACCTCAAAGGTAACTCGTTTATGCACGCTTTTGGCTAGCTAAGTACTGTATCAGTGTATTAGCATATAACCAAACGTTCGCCGGCGCAATGCAACACAGTAAGTCATGCTCGATGTCGACACCAACGCTTTGCATCTCCATCTCCACCTGCACCTGCACCTGCACCTACACATGCGCTTCTTCTCGTGGTCTTACGCCTCTGGATGTGGAGTGGACCTGAACCTGACCTGGACCTCGACCTCGACCTCGACCTCGACCTAGACCTAGACCTCGACCTAGACCTGGACCTAGACCTAGACGTTCAACCGCCTCACACCCGTCGGCCCGTGGGTATAGGCGTTTGTGACCCAGTTTTACGCTTCCAACTCGTTTCCTCCCCGCCAAGGTAATCATCCGTCAGATCATACTCAGGCCTTTCGTCCTGTTCCGTGTCGTCGTCCTCGTCCTCGTCGTCAGCCTCATCTTCGTCAACAATCCTAGAATCCTGCAAGATCTCGGCCACATCGTCCACCTCAATCGACTCGCGGATCGACTCGTCCAGTGCCGACTCATCCAGACTGTCGTGCGAAACGAAACTGTCGCCCATGTCGTTGCCTGATTCGATTTCGGCTTCGTCCTCTTCCTCTTCCTCATCGTCTTCATGCTCCAGCTCTTCCGCGCCTTCATTCTCCCCTTCGGAATCGGTCGGGGCAAAGTTCTCCAAATCGCCCGGGGCGTCGCGCCAATACGCAAAATCGGTATACTCTTCGCCGCCTTCTTTCACCAGCGTCGACACGGGAGGGAAGAAATGGTCAACGACCTCGCGCATCGTCACATAGCTGCTCCGGTATTTGTTCAGTGTCAACAAGTCCAGTGAAACCTCGGCATTGGTGTTGATGGTGAAGATCCGGCTAGAAGGTATGTTGACGCTGCGGTAGCTCAATGCATCGGTAAACCGGTTGCCGAAGCCGGCATAGAACGGATTCGTCTTGCCCGGGAAAAGGCTCAGGATGTCTCGCAAACATGCCATTTTGAACACCTCGGGCTTGCGCAGGTAAATCTCCCGCCGCAATGCTGCGATCGTCCGGTCCGGGCTGAGGATAACCGGGCCGCGAGGCAGTTTCCAACCATCCTGATTGATGCCGTTCAGATATGCCCGAGTGGTATCTGCTTGCCCGACCGAGCGACTCGTCAAATACATGATGTTGAAGCCGTTGGCCACAATGTCCGAGTACAGTTTCGCCACTCCGGTGTGCGTCCAGTCACGGCCCATCATGTTAAGCAAGTGACCCAACGCGTCGGATTTGGTGATGGTGCCGTCGATGTCGGAAATCACAATTGGCACGTCATGCATCCAGTAAAACATGTATGCCGTACACGTCGCCCGGTTGACCGTGAAGGACATTTGATTCTCTCCTCGTTTGAGATTCAGTGCCTTAAGCTGATCACTTGTCAGCCGGAGCGTTTTGGCAAAGTTTCGACTCTGCTCCCCAGATATGCGCGGCGCTGGAGGCAGTTCTTCCGATTGCGCTCTTTGATGCTGGCCGTGCACATGACTCTTGGCTGCGAGCGTAGGAGATGTGCTGCGATCGCTGTCGCTGTGGTAGCCGGGGTCGGATGCGCTATCTGGCGAGACTGCACTCGCCGTCTCTAGGCTTTGATTGACTGCTTTACGACTGGCAGCTTCGCGAGCTTCTTCACTGCTGTAGATCCACAAATTCCCATTCTCGTCAGTCCCGATTAGAGATCCGATATCATAGTTCCCTTCAAGCTCCTCGGAGAGCAATTTTCGCGCAACGGCTTCGGCACGGAGAGCTTCCTCTTCGCTGGATTTATAGCCTGTCATGTCAAGCATGAGATCCCCTGATTCGGTTATTTGCGACCGAATGTTGGAGGAAGACAGTTTCCTAGACAGCGTCATGGCTCGATCATAGGCGTCCTTGGCTTTGAGCGCAGGAGGGCTGGCCGAGGATTTGGGAAGGCTCAATTCATTCAATTTGGGCCGGGATGGGATGGGAATTCCATTGCCGTGGAATGCTTCGCCCTCTGATTCTAGTTGCTCACGTGCAGCGAGAGGTAAGACCTCCTCTGAAGCAGAACGATCCCGGCTATGGGCGGCGATGGTCGCTTCTGATAAGGTACCTCCCCGTAGATCGGATCGGGAGCCTGGAAACGAGCCATAGGCATCTCCTTCACTGAGATTCGCGCCATCGCGTCTAATGAGCAGAGGTGGACGCTGTAGCGATGTCTCGTCCAGGCCGTTGCGTCCCTTTTCGGTCTCCGTGATATCGAGGTACGAGGGTTCTGTAAGCCCAGGAGATGGTGGTCGGTCGGTGGCCACAACCGGTGGACTGTTGGCCGGTGAGACAAGAGGGGAAGTCTGCAAGGCTTCCGGAATGTCGTTTGAGGTCTCAAAGACAAAGAACGCCTCGCCACCGTCACCGAGCTTCATGGCGTAGTTCTGCTTGACGCCATTGACCCGGAAATCAACCTTCTTGTCAGACGGTCGAAGTAGAGAGAACTTGCCGAACCGGACATGGAAAGGTGAACAAGCCAGAGTGCCGTCGTCTTGCTCAACAACAATGACATCAATGGCTCCCGACAGAGTTGCCGGATTGATGGAATTCCATGTCTTGGAGACACCACTCCCCAAGCTCCGGACGTACTGCATCGCTACAATGGACCTGGAAGACTGGTCCAGATGCGAGGATGCGGTCGGGAGGTAACCGAAGTACTCGAATCTATGGTTGGGGCATAACGGGGGCGCCTGAGGCGATGACGCAGGCAGGGAATGTTGCAAAAATAAGCCGGTTGACGATGCTGGAGGAACGCAATGCCGGTGATGTTACAAGTAAGTTAACACAGAGGCATAAGGTCTGTTATACAGAAGAGGCCGTAAGCGAATCCATGGGAATGAAGGCGATAATAAGTGATGTGCCAGTAGTCGTGAGTTGAAGAAAGTCATGGGGTGTCCGTGGAGGATGAGACAACCCGGACTATTTTGGGCTAAATCAGGCAAGGGAGAAGGGCCGGTGATTAAAGATCTCTATTATTCTACTTCTATGCTTAAGACCTCTATTCTTCCCCGGATTTCCCTCCAATAGTAATGCATAGTAGTGGCTTGGCTGTGTATCCGCGTATTTGCAGTGGTCACTCGTCTTCATCCCGCCTACGGCCATCGCAGACAACAAATGTTCTTCTTTCAACAGTCCTACTCTCCTCGTATATTGTATTCCTGCCTCTAGAAAGAGGTCAGTGTGACTACAGACCATTTCGACATCCGGCCTTCTACTGCCTTCGACACCCACCAGCCTGTCGCCATGGTGTCTATCTAGCAGCAACGCCCTCATCAATACTTCCGCCCTTATCAATACTTCCGCCCACATCACTCATCTCCTGAAGCCGTTCCCTCCTCCCGCCTGCGCAGTATGAGTTCGCCAGCAAACCCTCCTGGTCCTCTTACTCCCCCTGCAGAACCGTCGTCGCAAGCTCCACAACCCTCTCAACCCTCCCAAGCCACTACTCAACCACAAGTCGAAGCACTCCTCTCTCAGCCCTTGACCTCCTTGTCCGATAATGGAAGTGCAAAGAGACCTCGAGACCACCGTCTGATACACCTATTACTCGCTTCCCATGGCGTCAGCGCCTACCAGCAACGCGTCCCGTTACAGCTCATGGACTTCGCATATCGATACACCAACTCTGTACTAACTGACGCTTTGCATATTCAAAATGAGGCGTACGACCAAACAGACGTGGGAACTTCATCTAAGGGAAGAGGGACAAAACAACACCAGAACAAAAATGAGGAAGGCGACGTAAGTCTAGCGGCATTACGCATGTCGATAGGCTCGAGGGTGGGACACCAGTTTCAAGGCAGCTTACCCAAAGAATTTCTCAAGACCCTGGCCGACGAGAGGAACCGGATATCACTCAATACCCAGGCCAGGGATGGAGAGAAGAGCGGTCCTCTGATAGGAGGCGTCAGACTCCCTCATGAGAAGTTCTGTCTTACGGGCGTCGGCTGGGGCTTAAAGGATGAATGGGACAGCGAAGGAGAAGAAAGCCTTGACTCCGAGGAAGATCCTCGGCCGGAGCCAGAGGACCTGATGCAGATGGATGAAAGATCAGGCGACGAGGATGAAGAAGGCTTGGGTACGATGGAGGATGTCTTTGGTCCGGACGACGCAGCAGGGGAAGGTGACAAGGATGGAGATGCGGAGATGGACGGTTGAACATGAACAGGAACAGGAACAGGCGCGCAAACGAAAATGGGACTTTCTGGAGTGGCATTACTGTCGATTTGAATCATACTAAGATACCCCGGGGCACATGCGGATACATGGAATTGGTTTCCAAGTGCTGTCTGTAACTTCCAAAGCCTTCTGGGTTGCCGGTGGCGACTTCCTCACGAAGTTGCATCACGTCTGTAGGCTTTCTGTTGTGTGACCTGGGCCCTCTGAAGCCCTTCTATGCTCAAAGCCACATGCCTATCTTACACAGCTATATCATCATATTAGTATATATCGGTGCTGCTTGTCTTTGGAATTGTGACTCCATCTTCTTTGTCGACCCCGCCAAGGCTCGGAGGCTCGAGCGGGAAAATCAATCTGGTGAGAGTTTCTGCGGTGTCATCGAGGCGACTGCGGAGCCCACTGGATGTGTCAAAACACCACAAACTTATTAATGTCTTTCCTTTGACTGTGAACACAGTTCTTGTGCTTTTGACCATTCCGTTGAGCGTATGCCTGCCATACCACTCTTGTGGATGGACTCATCTAGATGGCACCAGGAGCCATTCGATTGGGCTTCCCACGCCTACCACCTCCTCGCTCCCCAAGTTAACGTCAAAGGCCGCATGGCTCTGGCTCTGCTGGTGGTCGTCATCTGGGCATTCTCGTGGTACGTCTTTGGAGGAAAACAACACCCACTGTTCTTGGACATGGCTGACCATTCAGGCTTCTCTGGCGTGCCTACTCAGTCATCACCACTCCCAACGAAGTCCTTGTGGAGAAGCTCGGCCTCGATATTCCACCTACCCCGGTCGTCACCCTCGAAGAAATCTCGTCGCGCGAGATTCAAATAAGCTGGAAACATGCGGAACCCTCAACCTCGGTGCAGGAGCACCATATTGAAGTTAATGGGAGGGTGGTAGGGACCACGAGAAAGAATGAGATGGGCGCTCTAATATCGAACCTCATTCCTGGCCACATCTACGATATTCGAGTTTTTTGTATAAGTGCTGGTACCTTTCAGACGCCGAGTGCGCCTCTACACGTCCGGCTTCCGGGCCCATCTTCGACTTCTTCACAGGATGGCTCTTCCGAATCCGGACCCGCTGTCAGGGCGATCCCGATACGCAGTGCTCAGACCCTTACACCTTTGGCCGCACCAGCGATGACTCGAGAGTTGAGTGGAGGACAACCGATGGGTAGAAGAGGAACGACCGGACGACGGCCTTCGCCCGCCAACCATGTCATCGAGGCCCAAGATGGGTCATCTAAAGGGACCGAAGACGAATTGGATGGCGATCTTGCCGAGTTGTCCCAGCGGTTCCAAAAGGTCCAACAGGACATTGAGGCTGTGGAGGCGCAGATTCAGGAAGAAGACAAAGAGTTTGATGGTTCTCTGAAGGAACTCGAAGCGCGTCGTGACGAATTGAAGCAGGGCTTGAAAGAGAGAGATGAGGCCAGCAATGACTTGCGCAAGCAAGTGCACAAAGCGGAAAGCGCTAGTCGGACCGCCCAGAGCGAGAAGACCAAAAAGGAGCGGCTCCTGCAACAAAAGGAAAATCAGCGTAGGAAACGAAAGGACGAAATTGCAAAATGGGAGGACCAGATTGCCTCTATGAAGGAAGAGATGGCTGGCATCGAGACACAAAAGACCGCAATCGAACGTAGAACGCAAAGCGAGTTGAGGGAGGTCAGGAAGAAGATTGAAGAAGAGCAAAAAGAGGTCGCGATGCTGGAGGAAGACAACAGAGAAAAGGCCCTTCAGATCAAGGCGTTGGAAGAAGAGCGCCAGCAGCTCAATGTTGAGGACGAGACTGATGAAACAAGAGAAGTGGAACGCCTGGATCGTGAACGTGATATGAGATGGCGAGCGAGATTTGATGGTCTTCAGCAAACCTACGCAAGGCTGTGGAGCGATCTGCAACTGGCGAACCAACAGGTCAGCTACACACGGGAGCAAATCACTCAACTGGAGACGAGATGGGCCAACTCGATAGCTCTTGCGCCCACCACCACCCTCGACATGGAAGCTTTACGCCGTGGGATACGACCGGTTCGGAGACCGAGGCACACCAACTCACATGGCAGCAGCATCTCATCGCCGCGGGGTCCATTTGCTGGTCCAGAACCTTTTCCTTCTGGATTCCAGTATACGTCTGCGGCAAATGCTTCTCCTACGACCGTGATTCCGAGCTATTTCAATCCTCAAAACGGGATGACGTTGGCAATACCGCTCGAAATCCCGTCGTCACATGTTGATGACGTTGAAGCAGCCAGCTCCATGCCCATGAGTCCTCGAGCCGACGCACTCTTACCAGCCGATCTCCTTGGTGACGAATCCTCAGATGAGCTCCCAGACACAGATGATCCAAGCCAGCCACGGGGGCTGTCGGAGGCAGGGACAACTCCCTTTCCCACGATTGGTTCACCCATGTTGCAAGAGGACGCCCGTCGTACCGACACGCCTTCTGCGCACTCTTCGTCGAGCAAGTCGTTCTCCAGTCCTCTACAGACTTCTGCTCCGGCGATCGAAGCCGAAAAGTTGTCCGATTCTGGGCAAGCATCGGATCACAGGGCAGAAGAAGCGACCGACGAAGACGAGGCTATCCAGCAACCCAGTAAACCCAAGTACATGTCGATGTCATCGATGTTTGGCCTCAACCGCCAACGCGGGAAGACTCTTGCTGACCAGCCACCGCTGCTCGGCTCTCTCAAACCTACCCAGAGTCGATCATTTCCGAGAAACATGGATGAGTTCGATCCAACCACGCAGCCTAGAAGGCGGTTAAGCTATGGTGGGAACTGGGCTTTCCCAGGGACCCTCTTGCGCGGAAATGGGAACCCCGAAGAACGAGACCAAGAAGCATCCCGGCTGTCTTCGACACGACGTGCCTTCCTCGGATTCGGGAAATCTGCCGGTGCCCCGGCGAGTTACGATCCTTTTGCTGCCAGATCTGGATCGTTCGATCCTGGTCTTCGAGCAGAGACATCCTCGCCACGGCCATCTTCCACTTATTCGTTCGATAAGCTGCCGCGACCGTCATTGGAAAGTCAATTTCGGGCTTGGAACACTGACAAACCTCCGATTCGAAATAGTCCTCTTGCTCCGGATTGGGGTTCACTACACTCATTTTCGCGAAGCCACTCGCGCCGTCCGTCGTTTGTCTATGGATCTACCAGTAACCTGTCGCTCCCAGCGGACGAAGAAGTGATTGAACCGGACAAGAAGCCCAGTCGTCCGTTGCAAGCGCCGATTGGTACCCGTCCAGCATCGTCACAACAAGCTTCCACCCCGAAGCTAAACCCAGCGGCCCCGTCATTTACCATGCTCTTTGGTAAGAGGAGTGAGAAGACCAAAGACAAATCGAGAGCGAAAGACTCGAAGGAAAGAGTGGGCGAATTGGAAGCCACCTCTCCTCCCGAATCACGCAAGTCCAAGGACACGAGTTCCATCACCAATACCGTCTCGACTTTCGAGTCCGAGCCGCTAGACCGCACAGCGTCGGCCACCAGCGCGCAATTTTCGTTTGAAAGCACGCCGGTCAAGCCTACATTTATATCCAAGATTACGCGTAAAGCCAGCAGCAATAAGTTTGGAAGTTGGAAGGACAAAGGAGGTTTATTCTCTAGGAAAGAGGCGACTGCGCCCAACGGCGAGAATGAGGAAGAGCAGGGTTCGACCGAGCATCTTGGGAAGAGTTTGGAGAGTACATCGACCACGCCAAGCGCCGAAGACAAGAAGTCAAGCCGGAGCTCGTTGAGTAATTGGAATTTCATGCGCAAGAGCAAGAGGGGCCGAGAAGATCTGACGGCCAGCGAAATCAGTGAGAGTAGCGAAAGAGCCAGCGAGACTGGGGAAGAGAGAGACGATGATGAGGCATGAGAATGACATGGAATGGGAATGGGAATGGGATGGCAATGGCAATGGCAATGGCAATAATAGATATATTGATAGTCTACAGATCAACAGTTGGATTCCATATTGATCTGGCAGTGGTTGCAAAGGACAAATACAAGATTGTTTAAAGCTCTGGCGGTACGGAGTACGGATACATAATCTGGTAATTTGGCGAGATGGCTGTGACTCTCACATCATTGAGGAGTGGGCAGACAGAGACAGCAGCCTCTGCCTCCGCCTCGTCCACCACGCACAAGCATAAGCACGAGCACACAGAATTATCCGTGACTCATGCGCAGCATCTGATATTTGTTCACACGTGAACGAAAGGACCGATTGACATTCGAATATATTCTTGATTCGTCTCTGGCCTCGACATGACTGACTGATCGATGGATTGAAGGATGCCTCCCTCGCTGTCGCCGAACATCGCGGGCAATTTTCTCCAATGGCCAATTCCAAGTACGAGTACGTCCGCGCCTTCGAGCGCGACGAGGTTTTACTGCCCAACACGTGGATTGTGGTCCGGATCGACGGGAGAGGCTTTCACAAGTACGTTCAAAGTTCAAGCCCGTCTAGTCCATTTATTTGGGCAGAAGACTCCCTTGCGATTTTGTGAGTTTGACGTTGACCGGTATGCGTGCGCGCCCTGCAGACTGTCCACCCATTACCACTTCACCAAACCCAACGATGTGCGCGCCCTCAACCTCATGAACCTCGCGGCCAGCCATGTCGTAGCGTCCATCCCCGACATCACCATCGCATACGGTGTCTCGGACGAATACAGCTTTGTGTTCCACAAGACGACGAACCTGTTTGAGCGGCGCTGCGCCAAGCTCGTCACCACCGTCGTGAGTACCTTCACGGCCGCGTATGTTGCGCTCTGGCCGTCGACGTTTGAGGCGAGTGGCGGTGGGGTCGGCGATGGCGATGGCGGTGGCGGTGGCGATGCACTGAGTCTTACGATGCTGCCGACCTTCGATGGGCGCGCCGTTTGTTATCCCTCCTGGGGGAATTTGAGAGATTATCTGAGTTGGAGACAGGTCGATTGTACGTGATGATTTCTCTTTCCATCGCATCGCACATGCGGCACCATGTTCTTCGAGCCCTCTCTCCTTGGTTTGATGTGCGATGGCATCTTCCCTTCTCCATGTTCCAATTCTCAACCGCAAGACCAACTGACCTCCATGCTACAGGTCACATCAACAATCTCTACAACACGACCTTCTGGGCCCTCGTCCAACAAGGCGGCATGTCGCCCACCGCGGCGGAGGAACATCTCAAGGGAAGCGTGTCAAGTGACAAAAACGAAATTCTCTGGTCCAAGTTCGGCATCAACTACAACGACGAGCCCGACATGTTCCGCAAGGGAAGCGTCATCTTTCGAGAATATGCTCTCGAACCGTCCACTGGGCCGAAGCAAGAAGTAGGCATCGAGGGAGCGGATGATGAAGTAGGTATCGAGGGAGCGGATGATGAGAGTCGTGGGCTCCAAAGCCCCGTCACAAAGACCCAAGCGGAGAAGATGAAGAAAATTAGGCGCAAAGCAAAGGTCGTCACGAGCCATGTCGATATCATCCGCGACGAGTTTTGGCTTCACAGGCCTTGGATCAGGAGTGGCAAGCCGGGAAAGTTGATCGTTGACCATGTAAAGTCCTAGAAGAACAGTCACATTCGTCCTAAGAGGAATATTCACATTCGTATAATGCGTACACGGGTCTGGAATGTCTTTTGATCGTACACTGACTGGTCTGGAACGTCTTTTATCGTACACTGGTCTGGAACGTCTTTTTGATTCACTTCACCCAGATATCTATCTATGCAATCGTGGCAACGCCTTCATAGATATGTGGACTCGAAGAATCCCGTATGGATATCTCATAGATTATGGGGACTCGAAGAATCCCGTACGGACATCATCGGCACTGTCATCAAGATCATTACGATAGTGATAGAACAAACTTCAGCCCAGGCACGTCATACATCAACTAGCTATTGCAGCTTTGGGATGGCCGCTTTCTCGGCTTTTCTCTTCTTTCGCTCTGCACGTCGAGCGGCCTTGTCAGCCGCATCTGCCGCCTCGACCTCCGCCTCTGGAAGTCGCTCGGACGGGTGAGCCTCGGCCGCAACCGCAGTTGTCGGCTTTCGAGCCTCCTTCTGTTCTCTACGTAGCCGTCGACGTTCTCGCCTTTCTTCCTTGGTCTCAGGAGTCTCGGCTCCCTCTTCTGCCTCTGCCTCTGCCTCTGTAACTGCCGGCGTGGTCGTGCTCGTGCTGGGCCCAGACTCATGTGCTTCTTCTGATGTCCGCTTCCGCTTCTGCTTCTTCTTTTCCTTGTCTTTCCGCTCCGACCTAGCCTCGTTCTTCTTTTCCTTGTCTTTCCTCTCCGACCTGGCCTTGGCCTCGAGATACTCGCCGACATGCCGGAACTCCTCGACAGGACTGGGCCGTTCGGGCCGTTGCCTGCGCTGTTTATCTTTGTCGCGTAAGGCCATGTAGGTGCTGACTTGTTCGAATTCAACCACGGCGTCCCGCTTCTGTTTTTTGCTGCTCTTTTTCATCTTGGTCACCACTGCGGCGGTGTCGGTGTCGTCGTCGTCAAGGACATCGCTCTTTCGTTTCTTCTTCTTCTTCTTCGACGACAGGGACCGCTCCACCTCCATCTCGTCCAAGTTTTCGTTTTCAATCGTCCCTTGCATCTCGTCCAAGTCTTCAATCGTCCCCTCCATATCCGGACCCTTGATGAAGTAGCTATACAGCGAGCCGTGTTTGCCGCTCATATTGTGTTGGCTCTGGCTTATGGCCGGCGTACTGGCCCCACTGGTCCTTTCGCTCTCGCTCTTGCCAATGTTCCCCAGCGCGCTCTCGAAGCCTTTCAGCCACCACTCGGTCCCGGCCGGCGGTTCGTGGGCTTTTTTGCCGATCCCGAAGCGGCCCTTGCGTTGTGACACGAGCAGCGGCTTCACCAGCCCGTTGCCGTTGTTGCCGACCTTGGCGGGGTCGTACGCGAGTCCCCGGTGGCCTTTTTGTGTGTACGGCCGCGAGTCGAGCGAGTGCCCGGGCCCAGCCCAGCCGAGCGAGAGGAGATGGGCCTGGGCGTCCATAAGGGGGGTTGTATGTGTTTTGCTGTTGGGGAGGGCTGTGTATGTGTTTGCCGTGTCGGGGAGGGTTGTGGATGTGTTTGCTGCGTCGGGGAGGGTTTTGTTTGTGTTTGCCGCGTCGGGGAGGGCTGTGTTTCTGTTTTGCCGTGTCGGGGGGGGGTTGTGTATGTGTTTGCTGCGTTGGGGAGGGTTATGTGTGTTTTGTCGTGTCTGGAAGATGGAGAGGGAGAGGGACGTAGATATCGCCGGCAACCCTGACGTGCTATGCCATCAGAACATGTTGATGCTCATGTCGATGGAAGAATGGGACGCCTTCGGGGGTGGGATGCGAGACGCATGCGGGCATCTAATGCTGTACTATGTACTATGTACCATGAGTACGCATACATGCCTCTCTCTCTCTCTCTCTCTCTCTCTCACTTTATTTTTGTTTTTTTCCCGCCCGAATCCTCGGCTACGGAGTAGCCAGTTAGATTTGCTCGCTGATGTCGGCGTTGACGGGCCGATCCGCGGCAACATCCGCAGCTGATATAAGCAGATTAGGTCCATCAACCAACGTACGTCGACAGAGACGACGGACAACGGACGACGTAGGTGTACAGATACAGAGTACTATACTGTAGAATCTTCTCCGGCCCGAGCATTCCGTATCATGATTCCGCCGAAATACATCACCGACTGCTATGCTATGCTATGCTCATGCTCATGCCACGCCCGAAAGACCATTCCGAGAGATGGTGTTCTGCGATGACCGGACCGAGGACAGAGATCATTCCTAGGGATAGTGCTCTGCTCTGCGATGACCGGACCGAGGAGTAAGTACCTTAGCTCATGGTGCTGTTCGCCATTCGCTTGGAGATAGGCAAAGAGCACCACCATCGTCTCCTTCAAAAAAAGACAAGCTGATTCCAAATCCAACCCAACACGCGCGGGGCAGGGTGATATTTCAAATTCACTGAAGCCCACGAGGTTGAGGCGAGCAAAAAGGACCGTGTCTAGAAATGCCCGACGTCGCTGTAGCTATTGCTTGCTGACTTGGAGCGGCATGTAGTATGGCGTGGCAACAGTTGTGTGCCTGACCGCTCGACTTTCTGTTCCGGAAGAGAAGAAGGGCTTGGGCTGCCTCGAGGGTGAGGGAAGAAAGGCTTAGACTGCCTCGAAGGGTGGGGGAAGAATGGCTTAGGCTGCCTCGAAGGTTGAGGGAAGAAGGAAGGGCTTCGACTGCCTCGAAAGGTGAGGGAAGAATGGCTTGGGCTGCCTCGAGCACTGAGGGAAGAATGGCTGCCTCGAAGGGTAAGGGTGAGGGAAGAAAGACTTAGGCTGCCTCTAAAGCTGAGGGTGAGTGTGCCGGCAGAATACTCCCACCGCCAACTCATTTGAATTCACCGCAGCAAAAAATCCAAGGCCTATGTATTGCATTCACGGATTTTTCTCCCAATAACGCAAAGACCCCCAGTGCAGTGGCCGAGTCACTAACTGGGCGACCGGACCGCGACCGATCCTCGAGTTTGAGTTCAATTCTCACTGTCACCCATAAATAACCCTGCGAACCCGGGTTAACGCCAATCAGCGACTGACAAGCGATCTGTTTCAGGCCCAATAAACAATTAATTACAATTAGGCCCAATAAATCAACTGATAACAACTCGACAACAAACGAACCACTCGATACTTGAACCCTGCGAACCCGGGTTACCACCAACACCGACCAGTCAAGAACGGAAAAACCCTACAACACCGATCGGGTTTAACTTCCCACAACCCTCATCATCACATCAAAGTTGATACTGAGGCTGGTGGAAAAAGTTTTTGCAAATTCAGAATTCCTCTGACGAGCAAGCCACGAGATTGGATCTTAGCTATGTTTTTATGCAAGTTACATAGACCTCAGCCTTCATCCTAGGCCCCCTGGTTTGTCCCGTGGCCGTGGCTGTGGGCCTGGGCCTGGGCCTGATTACAGTACAACGATCAAGTCGCTTTCTCTATTTGCCTTGGAGTCTGACAATGAGTGACTACTACCTACCTTAAGGTACTGACTAGTACTAGTACTGGCATTGGGACTGGTACTGGTCTACTACCTACCTATTGGTACTGGTACTAAGTGGTCTTATAGGACTGCCAATAATCATGGGTCTGTACGTACTGTCTTGTCGAGGACGGCCGAAGCCCAAGTCCAAGTATTTTAGATGACTGCAATGGCTGTTTGCTAACGAGACTGACTGTGCAGTCTGCACGATTGATTGTACCCTAGAAAGAGAGACATGTAACTACAGGTGAAGGAAACACGCATGATGGCACATGGCTCCTTCTACCGAGCTGGCCGTGGATTGTGGATTTCTAAACCAAAAAGGCACCCGCTCCCAGCGTCTTGGCCGGTGAACGTTCAACCTGACTGTTGTACGAGTACCTTTACCGACTCTTCTAGCACCTCCCTTCTTCGATTCTTGCATGTGCACATCACTTTCGACTGTGGCCCAATCGATTGCATCCTAGGTAGGGGAAGTCGCCTGCCCCAGGGGCCGGGCAGGAGGGATGGCTCACTTGTTGGTGGAGTGTTTTTGCCATCCCTCACTTGTTGGTGGTGTTTCTGATATAGGGCTGTAGCAAACTTCCGTGTGTCCAGATGGCAGACTATGTGTGATGTGAGGGCATCGATCTGAGATCTTCACACATAACTTTCGCCTGGCAAGTTTGCATTTGTTTGGCAGTTGGCAGGTCTGGAGTCCTCACTGCGCCAACCAATACTCGACTTGCCATCACCATCGCCATCGCCATCACCAACACCATCACCATCACCAACACCATCACCATCACCATCACCATCACCATCACCCTCAGGCCTTAGGTAGCATCATTTCTCCCTCAGGCCTTAGGTAGCATCATCTCTCCCTCCTCGAGCGCTGTTGTTGCCGTGTGATGTCGTAGGCTGGCAGTGGAACTGTGCAGTGCTTGGTGAGCGTGGCGAGCGTAGCCACTTCGACTCATCGATGAATATAGTGGGAAATCGAGAAATCCAGCTGACGCGCAGCCGAGCAATGTTGATCATGGTGGTTGCAACTTGTATCAAGGAAGGAAGAGAAGCCATGTTTCTTCTTTTGCATTTGCTTTTACATTTGCATTTGCATTTGCATTGCTTCGATTTCTTCTGGTCTATCTTGCCTCACTTCTCACCATTGTCATCGATACATCACACCGTCCAAGTGGCTCGTGGAAGATCGAGCGTCTCCTCGGTGGCGGCAATGTCATGCTGCATTTCGGGGAAATGCTTGAAGAAGCCGGGCTTCATGGTCCAGTTCTTGAAGTTGTACGCGTATTCCAAGAATATGGGCGACACTTCGTACCGGTTGTGCTGCGGGTTATAGGCGAAGATGTCGCGGTCCGAGTACGGCCAGTGGAAGTGGAAGTTGGCGACATAGGCGGCGGAAAAGGCGCCCGTCGCAGTATATTTCTCGTATTCAAACACAAGCCGGTCGCGGAGGCCGGGCCTGGTAGTGTTACTAAGGTGTTAGAGACAGCCGATCTTGAAGCTCGATCTAGACGGGGACAGGGGCAGGGAGTATAGTTATGAATGTAGATGTGGTTGTGGTTGTGGATGTGGATGTGAGATGACGCACCAGATCAAAAAGTCGATGACTGCCGGGTGTTGGATCTTCTCTTGTGACGGCCTGAGCAGCGGACACGCCAGCGTCAGCCGATGTTACATCTCATTCCATCTACCTTGGAGGTTTGTGAATGGAGGTCGCGGCGAATGTTGGTTTTCGCGCAAGGGAGGTCAGGACGATCGCGCATTGGACACAACCTACCTCGGTCGCAAAAAGACAGGAACTCTATCCAAGTTCTCCTTGCTCGGGTTCTCGCGGTACTGGATCAGCGTTTGGCAGACATACATCAAGGCAATGCGTTGTGCCTTGGAGGTCCAAGTGCCGAAGACGCGCTGGTCGACCTGGCGCAAGGCATTCCATACGGGATGCTGGACCTCGGGCCCGACACTTTCCCATCCCCAGATGGCGGCTTTGAATGGCACATGCAGGTCCAGGGTGGCGGTGGAGGAGGCGCGCTTCTTGACAGCGTCGAGACAGGTGATGAAGGCGCCGTTGGACACGTGCCACTTTTCCACGTCCAGGGCAGTCTTGATCGCCGTATCTGATGACGAGAAATGGTAGTGATAGTCGAACGGCGACGGGGTCTGGGCAGACCAAGTCCAGCCACTGAAGGGCGCCGTGCCCGTCTCGAGCGCCTCTAGCAGCGAGGTCGGGCTGAAGTCGAAGAAGTCTTCCAGGCCTGTGAGCCCAGCCACGCCGTCGTCCGAAGGCTGCGACACGTCGAGGGCCACGCCAGAGTCGAATGCTTTAGTGTCGACGGTGTCAGCGACCATCACCTCCGCCACATCCGTGGTGGCGGTCGAGACCGAGTCATGGCGACTGTGGACGCTTGGAAAGGGGGGCGTCGTCGGGGCTTGGAACGCAGTCGGCGTGGTGGGGGTCACTGCTGTTGGTGTTTGTGCACAGGCACAGGCACATTCGGACTGTACGTTGCACCCACACGCCTTGATGGCTAGTCGGTCCTTATTCTCATCGTCATTGTTGTTGCTGGACGGGTCCTCGGTAGTCAGCAGGGCTTGGTCGAGGGTGCTGCGCATCTTGACCAAGGCATTGCGGAGACGCTGATTGTCACTCCGCAGGTTGTCCATGAGCCGAGTCAGGTTGGCCACTTCTCCGTGCTTGTCGCCGGCCTCGAGACTGCTCAGGCGCTGCTCGAGATAAGCGATGCGGTTCTTGGTCCTCTCGCGGGTGGCTCGCTGGGCCAGCCGGTCCTGGATTCTCTTCCTTTCCGCTCGAGTCTCGTCGGTGTCTCTCTGGCGCGATCGGTTGGTAGCAGTGCTAGTGCCATTGCGAGACATCGCGGCGGGTGCTTCCATGATGGGCATGGCAGAGCGCTGTTCTTGCTCAAGACCTAATTAGACATCGCAGGTCGGTTCCATTCGTCTGAGTAGAGCAGAGGACGATCTTGATGTTCTGACTTGTTATCGAAGAGTCAGGAGACTGGGGACCCCAAGGGAAGATTGGGAGAGGCAGAAAAGAGGAGGAATGGGCTAAGGGGCCCAACAGGGCAGCTTCCCCGGACCCTAGGCCTGCTGAGCCCCGTTATCCGAGGCTGAAGTGGTCTTCCCCAGCTTTTGTCCCCACATCCTCCATCATCATTGCCGAACCGCTCCATCCCTCCGACCGTGGGGTGATCTGGGTCGAACTGAGGTTGGTTTCATCGGCGGGATTGTACGGAGCACATCAAGCTGTAGTATATGTACCTCTTGCTGGGGGGTTTCCTGGATCTCTACATTATCCGTTGTAGGGGAACTAAGCAAAGGCTTGACGTGGCTGACGCGGCCGGGCGGTAAACCAGGCGAGCAGCCCGCGGGAGGAAGAGCGGGATGGATCTTGCGATCATCGCTGTGTGAATGTTCCAAACACTTAAAGCTCCGTTCAGGGACGCAGGCAGGCAGAAGGCAGACCAGCAGAAGCGAGACCCCGCATCGAGGCCCTTAAAGCAGCTTGAGACTGAGACGGGGCTTTCACGTGACATGGACTCTCGCGGCTCTGACTGACAAAATAATTAGTGGCCAACTGCAGTAAACGGAGCTCAGTCTAGGCCGCAGATTTCAGTCAGACGGGCGCCCCTCCAATTGAATTATTCCAGACGCAGCCTCGTCCATCCAACGTCGATCGTGCCGGCACGTCCTGTGTCCATGTAGTATTCAATTTCAACCTTTTGCAGCGAACGCCGCCTCTATCCGACACAGCTGGGCCGAGAAGCTGCTGGCTGAAACAGGGTTCGCACCTTTACACACCGTCTAGCGCATGGGTTTGTGGTTTGTTCTGCGTACTTGCAGAAAGGCTGCGCTGTCTTTCACTCAACTAGTCACCTAGTCGACCACAACTCGCGGGCGCTCCAAGAGACAGATACAAGGCCTCATGCCGCCACCGCCGCCGAATGAAGGCACTGACGGCTCAAAGACATGGACAGCGCCGCACCTCTTCGACGACGTCAGCGAAGCGGAGGCGGAGCGCTGGACCAAGATCCACGAACACCTGAACCGGAACGAGTTCCGAGCCGCCATCAGCACGGCATTTGAGCTGAGCCCAGGCGACAATTTCACCTACCATGCCTCGGCCAGTGTGAATTTGGCCCAGGTCGAGGCGGCGATCCGTGCTGGGCGAGCGAACGGGCTGCACGCGTGGTACGTGGAGCCTGTCGGCATCAATCATGATGGAGCCAGCGGTGGCGATGGCAGTGGCAGTGGCAGTGGCAGTGGCAGTGGCAGTGGCATCAAAGATGCAAGTGCAAACGCAGACGACAACCTTGACGACAGGATCCCCGGCCATCCCTCGCTCCGGGTGGTGGGATATCCTCCGCAAAACGACATTCAAGCATACGTTTCACTGTTCGATCCGACCAAGTCGTCGGCGAACAGTCTCAAATCGCTAGCTGCGAATGCGAAAAAGTCGTCCATCCGCGCCACCGTGGCAGAGTATCTCTTCAGCAAACGGTATTTGGACAAGTCGATCAACGTGCCGAAATTCAAAGCGCAGGCCAAAGCACAAACGCCACCCAACTCGGCGCCCGCCAACGCAAAACTCGGCCACGCGAACCCGGCGCTCGACTTCTGGGCCTACGCGTGCCATGCGCTCGAGTACGGCGGACCCAACACCAACACCGCGCTGGTCAAGACCGCGCACCACGTGCTACCCGTGTACATGCACCATTTCGGCTGTGTGGTGCCATCATGGGAGGCGCTGCAGATTGTGGCGAAGCTTGCGATATCGGCGGGCTCGGGCTCTGACGCTTCTGGCCCTGGTTCTGCCTCTGCCTCTGGTTCTGGCGCCGTTCTCGACATGGGCAGCGGCAACGGATACTGGACGCTGATGCTGCGACGGCTCTCCGTCAGCCACGGCTTCGACTTGGACGTGGTCGCCGTGGACAGCGGACAGAGCCGATGGCGCACGACGTGGATCGCCGACACGGTGGTGGCCGACGGCGTGCAGTACCTACGCCGACGCGCCGGCTGCCCGGACCGCGTGCTGCTGCTGGTCTACCCGATCGTCGGGGCCGATCTGACGCGCCGGCTGCTCGACGCCTACACCGGCCCCGTGGTCTGCGTGGCCGGTACGCAGAATGGGAACGGTTACACGGGGTTCAAGGACATGACCGTCGACCAGTACATGGCGACCTATCGGCCACACTGGGAAAAGGTGTGCCAGGTTCCGCTGCCGAGCTATGCTGGCAAGGACGATGCGCTGTTTGCCTTTCGCCGGAAACCACTCTAGTACTTGTGTCATACATGCATGGTACATAATGTGCTCGCAGCCGCGCAGCCTTGCGGCGTGTCGAGAAGAGATCAAGAGACACCTGGGTCGTCTCTCTCTCTCTCCTAGCCCTGCGGGAAAACCGTTCGGTAATGTCCTGCGAGCGAACCTAGGATTGAGATGGAGACTTGTTTTGATTTCGGTACGCTGCGCTGCGCTGTCGTTGATCTAACTAGATAGATACTTCCTAGATATCTGGCATATGGTATGTAGCATGTGGCGTACACCTCAGTCGAGTCAGAGGGCAAAGTCAAGGCCAGAAGCTGAAAAGCATTGTTCCACTGGTAAGACGACACACGATCAAAAGGAGGGAGGAGAATCTCAAATGGGACCAACAAAAACACAATGATGCCATTAATTGTTGGTACACAGCGCCCAGTCTATCTGCAAAGTCGCCTTTTGGATGTCTTCCAAGAAGAAAATTCCCTTCTCGAAACTCTATCTCCTTTCCGCGCAATTCTGCAGAGCTCCCCCAAGTTGCTTGTCCAGCTCCAAGTCCAGGTCCAGCACCGTCTATCCGGTAGTGCCAGACCCGAACCGTCTAGAAATGTGCAGTGTCTCTAATGGCCATGTGTCGTCTCGCAATGCGGTGTGCACGCTGAAAGATCCGCCCGCGAAGTCTGAATATGCATTGAAACCGTAACCTGAGACGAATTCGGTCGGACCGATCACCTTTGAATGTTCCGGATCTATTTTCCAATGTCGACACCCCCGGTTGCGCCCAGGACTCTCTGTACGTCAAGTTTAGCTTACATCATATGTGTAATGGAGGGTTAGGCGAGGCTTACCTTGATGTCACCATAGATGGCGAATTGACCGGCGGTCAAAGTACCCACCATGAACAGACGAGCACCGATACCAGCGTAGCTGCCACGGAAACCCAGCTCCTTGGCGATCTTGACCAGACGGGAAGTGGTGCTCTCACCAGGCAGACCCTTGGTCTTGTTGATCTTGGAAAGCATGGTGTCGGCGGGTTGAGAAACAATGGCAGCAGCGAAACCGGCGATCAGACCAGAGCCCAGGTTGACTGCGGTCTTGGTACCGTCGGAGGCGGTCTTCTGGTCGACGAAGTTGCCATAGATGGCCTCGGCCACCTTCTCGTACACGACGAACTTGGCCATAGTGTAAGGAACCTGCTTGAACAAGATGGGACCGAACCCGCTGTAAAAGGCACCGAAACCCTCATTCTTAAAGATCTTGCTGAAACCAGAGATGAGACCGGAGGCAAAGGTAGGGTCGGACACCAATCGGATACGGGTGGCCTCCAGGGGGCAGAGAGCAATGTCGGCGAAGAACTCGGCAGCGGCAGAGGAGGCAAGGTAGACGGCCGTTCGGTTGTTTCGCGCTGTGTCGTAACCGAGGAGGTCGATGGCCTGTTGCTTGAAGAACTCGTAACCTCCGAACTTGAATGCGCCTTGCAGGAAATAACCAGCAAAGGTTGGGCCGACACCGGTCAAAAGAGCACCGGCACCCTCAGTCTGGATCACTTTTCTGAAACCGCCAATCAAGCCGGTGTTGTAGGTGACAGGGTCGAGCTGGATTCTCGTCTTGACGCTGGTAGATGGTCAGGTCGCAAGCTCGTCGAGGGTGGAGGAGAAAGGAGGTCAGACGGGAGGAGACTTACACATCGACAGGAGTCAGAGAGCCGTGAGTGATGGAGCAGCAGACAGCGCCAGCGAAGGCCTAGATCAGGTCAGTCAGTAATGAGGCTGCGGTCGTGGAGGACAATGGCAGCTTACGAATCTGCTGTACAGCCCGAGGCCGGAGAGCTTGGGCTCGGCGGGCGTCTCGAGGAGCTTGGGTGCGGCGGCGGCGGCCATGGCGAATGACTAACGCAACAAAGAAATCTAGAACGGAGAGGAGAGAGTGCACTGGATGGACCAGTATTGCTCAAGACGAGGGATGTGCAGAGAGAGTAAGACGGTGATAAATTCTTTTCTGTTTTCTGTCTTCACAGGGGGATGGAGATAAACCTCAGTTGGAGTTTAGAGCTCCGGCCAATGCAGCCCAGCGAAAATGAACCGGGCGGAGCAGGCAGAAAATGCCGCACAACCGGCCGGCGCAGCTGCGCATCCAATCAGCGTAGGAGCTGGCCCAGTGCACAGCAACCAATTAGACAGTCACGTGCTGCATAAATCTTGGCGTGTCACTATCGACATCAGACATCAACATCACATCAGCAGAACAAGCATCAACTATCAACTACATGTAGTGCTGGGTGGGCAACAAGAGGGCTGGTGTAGGTAGGCGAGAGTTGATTTGGGCTGGGCAACCATGAACCGATTGCCCTTGAATTGAAGGACAATACGGTGAGTGCACTGCGTGGGCCGTTTGTTCTATAGTGAAGCCTTGAGAGGTAGAAAGGAAAGGCAACCAACCAAAGCCCTCTGTGCTGAACCGAACAAAAAAGGGAGGGAAACAAGCAAGACTTGAACAGAGGAATTCCAGCGAAAACACGGCCCTACGAGCCCTCCCGACCTAGGGAACTCGTAGAGACGTGAAGCCAGAACAACGTATCTGGTTTTTTAAGGGGAGGAAGGGGGAGGGGGGCCGGGCCAGAGGCCGAGTCTATCTCATCCTACGTCCCTCCTTTCCTGAGGACTCTCAAGAGGGTTCGAATCAGCCTGTTACACAGCCTTTTTAGGGGCTGGGCTTCAAGTAATCAGAACCCTTCTGAGAGCGGGCAGGCAAGGAAGGATAGCAGGAGAAGGAGATAGGCTCGAACCCCCAACTAATCCTATGGATTGTTGAGGAGAAATCTGCAATTGCAATATATCACCGCATTTAATACGCGGCAGGGGCAAGTGTTGAGGTGCTCGGGTCTCGCCAAGCAAAGTGTTATGTTGTGATGCCGTGTTGGAGGGCGCCCTGATCAAAATTAAAGCCAAAGAAGGGATAGGAGGGAGAAATGTTGTGTTGCGTCGCGCAATATCAGGCGCCGAACAGCACTCACCCGAGATAACAACAGGTAAGTCCAAGTGGCAGCCACTCAATCTCATCGATGAAGAGGCCCAAAGGAGAGGTATACCGACATCTGTGCGCGTTCGTTCACACAGCCCGAGAAAACCACCGTTGGTCGGTGGCATTCTCGACTCGCTTGTTGCATGGGAATGTGGATGGTTCAGTTCTGGACGTTATTATGGACTTGGACAAGAGCCGGTCCAACCCTTGCCACAACCTCGCCACCCTGGGAGACGGCATCTTGAGGCCAACCTGGGAGACGGCACTTTCATGGGCAAGAAGGAACGTTTTGGCCAGTGTCTGCCCATCAGATGGCTCATTATTGGGATAGACCCAGTTCTGCTTTCACTCGTCAGTCGATTGACATTGAACCCACATGGATGCACCGAACACTGGCAACTTGCAAAGTGTCCCAGTGTCAGCTTGGATCAGTGTCGAGCAGAGATGTTGCCCCAGGTTTCTCCTCAGGGGTACAGAACACCGACGATCGCAGGGGAACGATGGGAAGTCATCCATCCTGTGTCAGGACCAAAGGGCGAGCCCCCAGGTAGGCGAGAGTGAAAGGTCCCTCTGCCTCGCTGCTTTGGTCACGTCCCTCGTCAAATCTACAGCCGTGGACAGGGTGCTGATGCCACTGCCACTGCCACCCGCGAGCAGCATGTCGACGTCGAGGGCGCGACTGGCGAGAATGTCGGACACAGACAGCTCCCAAGGTCCAAGGCCAGCCAGAGCCAGAACCAGAACCAGAACCAGAGCCCTAGGAACAGGACCAGCCATCAGTGGTGGTGTCTTGCAAAGATGTCGAGTGACTGGGGAGTCAGGCCCTCATATCTCACCCAGAGGTATCAACCAGAGGTCATCAACCAGAGCCGGAGAATAGGAGAATTGAAGATGTGTACGCGCACCCTCAGCCGGCGACCCTCACGACGCAGAGAAACAGAGAAAGAGTCAGCAGCACCCATTTGGTGGACCTTGACCCAGTCAAGCTCCAAGCTCATCTCATGGGGCCTAAGCCTCACTCTGCCCTGCCGCACATGAGTCTGAGCCAAACTACCTACCTTACAATACATACCACGTCCGTTTAGCTCAGCAGCCCTGATGTCACAACTCTCTGTCAGCCTGGGCGGGAAAAGAAGGGTCGGTAGGACATGTCAAATCCTCTCTATCGTACATCCCTTGCAGCCCCGGGGCCGACCTGTCGACGAGACAAGCTAACAGCGACTCGAGCAGAGCAAATATCAATGATACAACATCCAAAACACCATTCATTACTGGCATCATACGCTGGCCCTCCCCCTCCAAAGAGTGCTGTCACGTACTAAATACTAACGTAAAGAAGGGATCGTGAGCGTCGACAGAAGGACCGATTCAAAACGACGTAGGTACTCGTTCCTGATGAGTAAACCGGCCAAGGTTTCCAACCGCAGTCAATGTCATTGTCATTACTGATCAGTGATCTCCCATGGCTAAGGAAGGGCTTAAGGCCTCCCCTCCACCAATTTAAGAAAGTAGTACTAGGTATGTCCTCTGTAAACACTAGACATACCCACCCGGGGAGCGAGTCTTTCATTAGCACGAACCCAACCTTGGAGGAGTGCTTGTCATCCATCAGCTTAGAGGAGTGGTTGTATCCATCAGGCACCTCTACCTACACCTACTCTGTCCTGCCCGTCCATCCGGCGCCCGGCAGTGCGACGCCGAGGTCCTGTACCTGCATATTGTACTACTGTAGTACAATACCCTGCCGCTGACACCCACTGACACCCACCCACATGGCACGCGAGCAAACAAAGACCAAAGACCAAAACCAGATATTCGGACTGCCGACAACGAGTCTGATGTGTACAATCACCACAACATTGACACCAACCATGTTATTAGAGTTTTACTGGATGTGTAAACATTGACACCATATTAGAGTTTTACTGTATGTGGATGTGTAGACGCTGGAATACAGTACAGAACAGAACAGTACAATAGTCTTCAGCGAGATTCCACACTCTTGAAAGTTGACCCAATACTAATATTAATATGCTTTTCTCTGGGACTTTTCAAATCTTAGCATTGATTCCCCTCTCCTCCCCGTCCAGCCGCGCTTTCGATAGATGCAAGTGCAAGTACAGTACTCCGTAGGTTAGGGCAAAACAAAATCCCGAGCCTAAGGCCACCTTCCCGGCCCCCACCTCGCCGGCACCTTCAAAGTTCACCTTCGCTTCCCTCGGCGGTTACAGTAGAGTTCACTACCCTTCGCTTCCCACTCGGCGGTTACAGAGTAGAGTAGAGTCCACTACGGTGTAGCAATCCATATGTGTAGGACGGAGTCCACTACTGTGTAGTAATCCATATATGTAGGACGGAGTACGTACGCGCATACTGTACGTACTAGTGAAGTGTACACTTACAGTAGTAGCAAAACTCAGCCCGCCACGCCAGGTCGTGTGTCTGCGTGCTGAGGACCGAGAATTTCCGTGAATTAGTCCTAATTAATTAAATTGTACACATGTTTACATATACACCGTACTCGGTGCAGAGGCGTTCTTGGCGACCTAGAGCTAGGAACTGATGCTAGAGGGATGAGGTGAGGTGAACTGATGCTAGAAGGATGAGGTGAGGTGAACTGATGCTAGAAGGATGAGGTGAGCAAGTCTGCAGTGAGGGGGAAGGACAGAGGGGCCACTCCTAGCATGTGACTGACATACTACAGAGCAGGAGTAAAAGGCGCAGTGCTGTCCCTCCCTGCTGTCCTGATCAGATCGATGTTGGTCGAGGTCAGCAATACCCACAGCGGAGACGGGGGCAGGAGAGGGGGTGTGGTACTGGGTGTTCCGGCGCAGCGACAAGTGTCAGGGCGCGATGTCGAAACCGTCAAAAAACAATAGTTCGAACGAGTCGGCGCCGAGGAGCGAGGAGCGAGGAGCGGCGGGCTGGGTGGGATTTGAGGGCTGCAATTTCACCACCTCAGCGATCATCTGTGGAGGACATTTGTAGAGGGTGCCGTTCTCAATAGAGTCTGGGAAACCAGTAGTCCGTACGGTGTACAGGGCGCTCGATCGAGCCTCGCCACATATCATACAGTACACTCCAAGCACATCGACATAGACATAGACATAGTGAGGGATACACGTAAATCATACGCATGTGATGACATAAATGTGCATACAGTATACTCCGTACGCACTACCACTACCACTAACTATACCAGGCACCTGCCAAGGGAAGCTGCACTACCACTACCTATACCAGGGGAAGCTGGTGTACTACCACTATACCAGGGGAAGCTGGTGTCTGGACAAACCCCCCTGGGCCGGCCGGCCTATCATCCATCCGTAGGGCTAGACGAAAAAGACCGCCGAGGCGTCGAGATCGCGACCAGCGGTAGCCGGGACAGGGACAGGGGGGAAGTTGGCAGTAGGCAGTTGGCGCCAGCAATAGCCTTAGGCTTAGCTCTAGCAGGGATGGCGATCTGCGCAGCCGTTGAAATTGCAGATTGAAGAAATCTCGGACCGGCCGCTCACGAGGGGCACAGTTGGTCACGAAGGTTTGGTACCTGACTAGGTGCCTGAGTCACTACGGAGTATCCGTACTGGTGCAGTGGTGACTGGGGGGACGCCACATCGTGGAGAGGGAGAGGGGACCAGGCCACTGTCACTGTCGCGCGACCAGCTGTCCCCCTGGACGCCATGGTGGGTACGACCACTCCGTCCTAACCAAAGTTGGCTGTGCTGCCAATGACGAGGCAGACTGGGCTGGACTCCCGTACTAGTCAATACATGGCAGTCGTCACTTGAAATGACGGACCCAACGATTCGTACCTGATCTGTGGCTGCCGTGTCGAGTCCCTAGGGGTACCTATTACCTACTACCTAGATACTAGGCCCTAGGTATCCGTACTCAGTATGGCGTGTGTACTACTATGCAGAACTAAACTCGCAGGTTCCAAGGCACAGCAGCGTCTGGTCTGGTCTGGCCTCACAGCCATCAGTCAGTCGTCAGCAGTCAGCAGCCCCTTTGGCCATTGTGGCGGCCTCTTGCCACTGTACTGAGTCCAGAACTGTAGGTGGACATTGTGCTACGCAGCCACAGCAGTATGCACATTCAGCTGAATACACATAATAGTACGGGTTAGCAGACCCCATCGTGTGCTCGCGTAGGTGCTCGCAAAAAGCAAAAAACCCTCTCAGCCAGCCACAGATCACAGGCCACCGGGCACACCGAGCAGAGGGAGAAGGGGTCATGCGTAGTTCGTCCATAGGAACGAATGCACAGTGCACCCAACGGCGACCGCCACCGCCGGTGCTGCATGTCCGGTGTTGTTGACCTCGCCTCGCCTCGTCTGCGTGTGCGTGTGCGTCTGTGTCTGTGCTGTGAGAGTTGAATTGCGTGCATGTCAATGGTCCAAGCGGCCCCGATGTTGCCAGCCACAACCTGCGCCAGGGAAATGAGGGAGAGGGAGAGGGAGTGGGAAGCCGAGTCGAGGCAAGTCCAGTCAGGTCGAGTGTTGCCCCAAGCCAGTGCTCTCTCTGGCAAGTGACTTGGCTTGCCCGTATGTTGTGTTGTGTGGTAAGTCGCCTCCCCGAAACTGTGTAGATGCCTCTGGTATGAAGGGAGAGCTGAGAGCTGGTCAAGTAATGTAAGCAAAATAAAAAAAGACCTTGGTTCCGATTTCTCAGACGAGTCAGTCCGCTGAGCTCTGCCCGAGCTATGGATGGTATTTGGGGGAAAACATATTGTTGCCTCATAAGACATGAGTGGTACCTGTCCTATCTCAGCGGTGGTGCATTCCTCTGCTTGACCGTTACTCCAACGTTGCGACTGCGGTTCTCGTCTCGTCTCGTCTTCGTCATTTCGTGCACATGAGCCAACCAAAAGTAGCAACCGTACCGGAACCAAAGTCTATACAAAAAATGGATTTCAACCTTTGCAGATGTCTGTAGCACAGGACGCCTCTTGCGAAATCGCCCCGGGCCCGAGACAGCCATGTCTGATTGAACAAAGAAGCCCATTAGAGCGAGGAATAGTAAGAACGCAGCCACACACACAACCCTCACACCCTCCTAAAATCACATCGCTTCCTAGAGCGTGTCTCACCTCTACTTCGATCCCTAATCACCCTGCCCCATCTAGTGGCGGTGGTGGTAGTACTTGCGCGCACCGTATTGTACACCACGGCGGACAGCAGTGGCAGCGGGCAGGTCAGCATCCAGATCACCCGACACATCAATAGACGTGGTGGTGGAGGTAGCCTCAGTGGTGGTGGTAGCTGCCACGGTAGTGGTCGTGCTGGAGGTGACGACAACTGAAGAAGAGTTAGCGACCGGTCAGGATCACGAGAATAGGTAAACTTACCGTTGGGAGATTGAATGACCAACAAGATGGGAGTGCAGGTGAACGGTGGCGACTGGGAGAACAGAATGAAGACGAAGCTGGACGTCGACACACAGAACCCTTGGTTGGTGACCGTGAGATCAAGCGACCCATCGGCGTTGATGGTCCAGGGAGAAAGGGTGGTCGGCTTGGTGGCGCTCAACTGGAAGGCAATGTATGGCTGGCTGAAGTCGGCCAGGACGTACAGGCCACCGGACAGCAAGAAGCCATCAGTGTCCAGGTAGAACAAAGCCGCCTCAGTGCGGTCGCTGACGAGAACAGCATCTTCACCCTCGAAGCCAATGTACACCAGAGCTCGCTTGCGGTACTTGGTGGGCGTGTTGGAGGTAATGTAGAAGGGCGTGGTGGCCGGAACACCGGTGGTGGTGGTGCTGGAGGCAGAAGACGAAGTGCTGGAAGCCGACGACAGCGAGCTCAAGGTGCTGCTAGTGGAGGAGGCACTGCTCTCGCTGCTCAAGCTGCTGCTGGTGGAGGAGGCGCTGCTCGCACTGGTCAAGCTGCTGCTGGTGGCGGAGGCGCTGCTTGCACTGCTGGTGGTGGATGCACTGCTTGCGCTGCTGGCAGACGAAGCACTGCTGGCGGAGGAGGCACTGCTCTCACTGGTCAAGCTGCTGCTGGTGGATGAAAGGCTGCTGGCGCTAGTGAGCGAGGTGCTGGTAGAAGCGCCAATGGGACCGACTCCATTGTCGCTCGAGGTGGTGCTGGCAGACGAGGCGCTGCTAGCAGACGAAGCACTGCTCGCAGACGAGGCGCTGCTGGCAGAAGAGGCACTGGTGGCGGAGGAGGCGCTGCTGGCACTGGTGGCCGACGAGCTGGTAGAAGCGCCAATAGGGCCGACACTGGCAGTGACGGTCTGGGTGACAGTCTCAGTGGCCCAGTCAGCCCATTGACCAGGGAGAGGAAGGCCAGGGTTGGTAACATCGTCGCTGCCCCAGTCAGCCCAGCCGAACGGATCACCACCGACGCCGTTGTCGATAGGGTCGTTGGGACCTGGCTTGGGGAAATGCGACCAACCGGCATGACCACTGGGGAAAGGCACAGGGCTGTAAGTGGCAGGTGGTTGATGGTTGAATGGCACAGTCCAGTAGATGGTCTTGGTGATGGTGGTCGTGAAGTCCACAACCTCCCAGGCATTCTTGCAGAAGTGGCTGGCATGAGCATAGTATGGGCTGGGTGCCACGGTGATGGTCTCCGTTTCAGCGGTAATGACGTGCGAGGGGGCAGTCAGGGTGAAGGTAAACGTGAACCAGCCAGCGCTCGGGGCGACGAACTGGGTTGAAACAGGAGCGACAGTCGTCTTGGATGCAGCGGGAGCAGGCTTGGAAATCCAAGTCTCCTCATAACCCACGCACTTGGAGCCTCCAGGACCGGCACGGCATTCAACGACGTCCACAACCTGCGACCGGCTGCCATCGGCCTGGACCTTGCCCTCATCACTCAGACCACTGCCACCGTAGCCGGGGATGGCAAGGGGACCAATCTCCTCAAATGGACAGCTGAAGTCCTTGGCAATGGTGAGCGCAATGGGAGTGGGCGAGGGGATCAAGAAGATGGTGCCGTTCTTGGTCACCGAGACGGTGGGTGTGACTGTCTTGGTGATGGTGGTCTGGAATTGAGACACAATCACCTCCTGATCGATGGCAGTGATAACGCTGGGCGTGGCCGCGCTGCCATCCCAGGCGGCAGGGATGGTGGTGCTGACATAGGTGTATGTCTCAAGTGGGTACTTGGTCACCCACGCACCTCGGAAGTATGCGGATTCGGTGGCACAAGTCGAGACGGGCTGGTATTGTTCGGTGACCGTGATAGGAGGAATGCTCGAGGTGGTTTGCCCAGGACACGGGGTGATGACGGTCAAGGGGTCGGCGATGGCTGCGCCGGCCATCAGGGCCGCTGAAGCGACCGCGGATGATGAAAAACGCATGGTGAAAAGTTAACGAATGACTCTGGTGTAAAGAATGGCTGAAGGAAAATTCCCTCGAATTATAACGAATGGACGAGTGACCTGTGCTGCTCTGAAGAGGTGGTGGTAAGAGAGGTTGGGAAAAGGGCGCGAGCTTTGGGTCCTATATAGTACCAGTATCAAACCTCATTTCCTGTTGTCACAACTCGGCACGCGTTGATAGGAGCCATGGTGTGGATTCTCTGTGGGGGAGGCACTCTGCCATGCACTTCAGTTGACCTGAGTCTGGACACGGGCCTTGGGCTAAGTGCTGATGCCAGTGCAAGCCTCATCCGCCGCCACCACTGGGCAGAAACAACGGGAAGCACGACAGTCAACGTGAGCGGGCATGGACCAGCCAAGGGGCATCATGGCTGGGAAGACGGTCAACGCGAGGTGCAATGGCGGGCCACATTGCAGTCCATCGTCACATCAAGAAACCGAAGTGTGAAGATGACAGCGCCACTGACGGTCAGGTTGACGGCTTTGGCAACACAGTTTAATCTCCCGGAGGAACATCCTCAGAAAGCATCGGCGGGAGGACCACGGACGGCTGAGGCATCAAGGCAGATGGCGGCATAAGGCTAAGTGGATACTTACCGCGGTGTTTGTTCAGGAGAAGGCTCCATTCTGCGGCTGGTAAAAACAACAAGGGCCTGTGAGAGTCGTGTGAGCACCATTCGTGCCCAATTCGCGGCCGAGGCCGATCGAGGCAGAGCTGAGGAGGGCACTATCAAATGGATCGCTTCTGGGACTTGGCCTTTTCTGTTCTCGTGCAGAATAGCATTATGCATTTTCACTGCTCTCGATTCGCGAGGAATAGGGCAATCCCGCGCCGTCGAATGGGAAGGGACTTTCACAGGGGCAAAGAAGATCAGCCCCCAAACCGAGAACGTACCAAGATGCCACCATGGTCAATCCACTCACAACATGATCTGCCCGCCTGTGTACCATTTTCAACAGGCTTCAGTCGACAGTTGACGGTTGCCAGCGGACCGCCGTTGTTTGGTCCTCCGAGGTTCTGCTAAGAGCAAGCTGTGGTCAGGGCCAGCCTGGCACGGGCCTGGGCCAACCACTTTGATTCTGTCAGCGAGATTGTCAGAATTTTGCACGACAGCCACCTGCCACCTCTGAAGAGC
Source organism: Capronia epimyces CBS 606.96 (assembly GCF_000585565.1). Lineage (NCBI taxonomy): Eukaryota > Fungi > Ascomycota > Eurotiomycetes > Chaetothyriales > Herpotrichiellaceae > Capronia > Capronia epimyces. Next base: position 1,610,663 of record NW_006912906.1, read on the forward strand.
CCCGTCGGCTAATCTCTCGAGGGGCTCGGACATGGCGATGTTGTTGATAGAGAGCTCCTCCCCCCGAGGGTCACACATTGCCCGCTGGCGGGTGAAGCTGAGGTTGAAAATGCATTGCTTGGCGCGAGGCCGTGTGCGGCTTAGCCTGGCTTGGTACCGCCCTAGTACCGATCGCGGTAAATTACACAGCCTGATCCCCACGCTGACCAGGCAGCCCCTGGTCAGCCGTGTCATTTGATTCTGCAGCCTCCTCCAGCCCTTCCCCTATTCCCCTGGACAGTGGACAGTGGACACTGGACCATGGGACTCAAGCGACACAGGACTCGGGACTCAGGTCAGCCACCGTATCGTCCATCGTCCATCGCCCATCGCCCATCAGCTCGTCATCTACCCCCTGTCTCGTATCTATCGCCCTAGTACTACTTCGTGCTACGCCCATTGTGTCTTGTTCGGACCTCACGTTGTCGAACGTATCGATTGTCCATCCCTCGTCTCCATATCCCACATCTCGCCTATCTGACAAAGCCTCAACTTGGTGGAATGGAGCTTTCTCCTGCTTCATCCCCTTAGCGGTGCCCTTATCAATCTCTCTCGCCGGTGAAAAAACGACCACAATTTTAGACCCGAGGGCTGAATTGTTACATCTCTGCTCTGTGTACGGAGTACTGTGTATGGATTACATCTCCTGGATCAACATGACTACAGCCTCCATAGTTCGCCCATATTCCCATCGGTATCGCCGCCCTCACTGCCCTGCCTTCCCCTCGTCTCCCAGTAGTACCGAACTACGTAAATCTAGCAGCGCCTCGGGTGGGTTCCGTCTGGCACATGCCTTATTTCCTTTTTGGGCACGTTTGAAGCTGTCAGTGGCGGCTTTTGCCTAACGCCCTCCCCTCTCACCTCCTCCCCTGGGATTCCGTTCGCGTCGCGTCTCGGGCCCAGGCAAGTTTTCTGGCGTCTGCTGTTCCGCTCCTTGAGCCGGCCGGAGGTTTCCTTCTTGCATCTGGTCGAGCAGGTGTCGTGCATCGCCAATCTCGTGCACGTGGACAAGAGATTTCTCAATTTCCTTCCCCTTGATATCTCTTGCCTTGTTGTTTCTGCTCTGAATCTGCTATTTCCGAGTCAAAGCTTTCTCTCGCTATACGCAGGAGCCATCTTACCGTTCACCACTGACACATCTGTTCTTTTGTGATCGTCCAATTCTCTTCTGATAAGTGACAGCAAATTTGGTCTCTGCAACTCCGGCCGTCGGCTGCTGGAATGAGACAGAGCAATCTCGATTTCGATTTCAATCTCGGTTCAATTTCCAGCATGTCGACGCTACCCTTGGACAACAGGCGCTGGGAGCGCAAGAACTCGCAGAGCTGGCGAAAGCCTCGGATTACTGCCCAACGGTCACGGCGACCCCTCTTCTTCCTCGTCGCAGGCATCTTTTGCATTTTCCTTTGGCATCACTCGAGGTCGGCTTCATTGTCTCCGCATCGTCAAAACTTTGTCCAGCAGGAACCCGATCCCTTTCCTGCTTCCCCAGACAGGAGATCAATCCACGATGAGTCGGAGGGGTCGAAGCTGCAAGAGAAGGTCATCGACCCAGGTTTCCAAACCAACCTGATCAAGGATGGGAGGGCACAGGTGCCTGAGCAGGCGCTAAACAAGGATCAGACAGGAGCAGGAGACAACCGTTTCCCGGACGGGGTTGTCATCCGTCAGCCGGTCAATCGGGACCAGCAAGGGAACGACCTCCCTTCAGGACCCGAAGTCCTGCTGATACCAGGCGATGGTTCTGAAGACGTGGCCATGGAGCTGTTTGACGAAGCGCCAGCGGATCGCCTCCAGAAAGGACCTGTAGCGGTTCAGGCGAATTTGGATCCCGAGACGGAAAAGACGCCCTTGATTTCATCGCCCGATCAACCCGCCAAAGAGAAAGTCATCGAGGCAGAGCCGGTGGACCATCTTTCACTCGAAGAAAAGGCCGATAGCTTGCCCGAAATCGTGCATATTCCTTTCGAGGACGCTGTCAAGGACGAAGTCCTGCACGGATGGGAGGATGATTGGGTCGCACACGCATCGTACGACGTGAAGAAATGGGGGAAACTGGCCGAACCGAAGATTGACTTCGTGTACTTGTGTAAGGACCTGACGCCGGGCCGGTTGGCGGAGCACAAGCACGTGGGCTAACTTGAGTAGGGGTCAATGGCTCGGAAGAGGCTTTCCAGAAAACGAAATACCCGTACGAACTGAACTCGGTGCTCAACGACCCCGAGGGCAAATGGATCAGTTCTCATGGCGTTAACCGCTATCGCGACTGGGACGAGCTTCGATACTCACTTCGAAGTCTAGAGCGTTACGCATCCAAATTCCGCAACAAGATCCAAATCGTGGTGAACTCGGTGGAGGGCACCGAGGCAGGAAAGCAGGTCCCGACTTGGTTGAACGATGATCCGGCCACGCAAGAGGTGGTGCAAGTGCTTGCTCAAGAAGAATTCTTCGACCTGGAAAAGCATGCGTGCTTGCCGACCTTCAACTCCCTGACGATTGAGAACCAGCTGTTCAACACCCCATCAGACACCGACTATGTGCGTTGCCTAGGCGTCAGATCCTACCTTTTACCGCGTTGCTAACCTGGTATAGTTATACGCCCTGTCCGACGACATGCTGCTGGGCAAGGAGCACTCTGCTGCGGATATCCATTCGCCTCTGTTCGGTTCGGTGATGGGCTTCAAAACCAACTCGTACAGTGCCACCGCACCACCCACCGAAGTGGACGCCCATCGGTTTGGCGAGAAGCCCTTCCTGATCTATACCTCCTGGCTTCTCAATCGACGGTTCGGGGTTCGAAAGCGCAAGGGCCAAGGTCATTTTGGGCATGCGTTATCGCGAAACATCATGCGAGAAGCCATCTCTTCGTTCCCCGGGCCCGAGCTCCAAAGTGCTTGCAAACGGTTCCGAGGCGAGCCCGGATTTCAGCTCTACTCGTGGTATGTGACCTTCCATTACCTGATCGAGCGTCACCGCGAAGCATTACTCTGGAGTTACATCATGCTTCGAAGCGACGTGGACGAGGACGGAAATCTGTCCTGGGACGAGCGACAAACCGTCATGCAAGATCTTGAGGCCGGGATGAAGAACGAGGGTAGAACGACGTTCCGCAAACGCAACTACTACCACGTGCCTCAATTGCTGCAGAAGGCCGGGCTAGCTCCTCCCAAGGTCAACACGGACATCTTGTGGACATCCCTGGATGGGCCTGTCGCCATCCAGAACGCGGACTGCATCGAATTCGATGTCAACGAGTGTTTGGCTCCCGGGTTTTCCATCTCCTCTACTGACGCACACACCAAGAACCCGGTCTTCTCAACCTCTGTTATTTTCGATCGATTGGCCCGACAAGAACCCAAATGCGGAGATTGTCTGCTGAAACTGATCCTCAACAAAACTCCCAAGGGGCTGGCACCCTTGTTGCCGCGGGCTGGCACCCAAGACAGGCAACGAGACCTGGTGGTGAAGGCTGTGATGCGATACCGCTACGCCGTCATCAACCCCGATGCGTTGTTTGTCATGGTGACGGATGCTGAACAGGTTGACAGCACCCTTGTCAGCCGCTTTGTTCGGGCCAACAAAGAACTTGCCGGCCAGCTGTGCCTGAACGACGATGTCTCTACCAACGACCCTCAAGAGCTTGCGGACGTGAAGCAGGCCATGACTGAGCTGTACGAGGGACTGTTTCCAGATCCAAGCCCGTTCGAGAAATGACGACGGGCTGGACACTTTGACGACTTAATGACTAGAATTTCAGCATCAGCAATTGACATTCAGCATTCAGCGACAGGCGAAAACACCCAGGGTTGGGTAGCCCGATTATTGAGGCCTGCACAACATGTTCTTCCTTTTTAATAAATTTCTGCCTCCGGGGGACTTGGGACATTCTTATTTCTTGTGGTGGGAGATAGTGAGTGCAGAGTAGGGGATGCTATGGTCGGTGGAAGACACCAACAACACCTACACCTTGGATAGTCAAAATGTAAAGCCCAGAGACCAGGGGACACACATAGAACATTCACATAAGTTCCATCTACTCCATTGGTGCCATAATGACCTCTGATCGGAGACCATCAAGCGTGTTCTGTATGTCTGTGTGCTGGCGATTCAGAGAGACAAGGCTCCTTGGACCCTGGTCAGCGTCGACCGGGGAAACAGGGTCCTTAAGCCTTAGCCCGGTGGTTCCTAACCTGACCACAGCCAGCCCATCGACCTGGCCATGTGGCTGCCGGTGCATCAGGTCTCAGAGCCCCAGCGCTGTGATGGATTGATTGCACGTTTCCTGTTTGTCATGTCTTTGTAGGATACGGCGTATGCGTGCTGTACTGCGTACTGCGTAGTTCTTTCTATTCACACCTGCGTTGTCGTCCCGCCTCCAAATCGGCGCTGCGTTCCCTCCACGGTACAAACAAAATAAACACAAAACCTCACAAGCCTGACGTCTAACTTCCATTTCTCCTTCGTACCATGCCCACCCTCCTACATCTTCCCTAATCAACGGCAAGCAATGGCAATGGCAGACGGCGAGGTACAGCTCTCCACCGGGCTCAAGGCGCTGGCGAAACAACACGAGGCCTACAAGGTCAAAGCCGCTGAAGAACATGAACTGGTCGAGGTACACCTCTTGTCGTTCCCTTGCCAGGCCTGGCCCGTCTAACCGAACACAGAAACTCCTCAAGCTCCTCGACGAGAAGGAACAGACGCTCGAGAACCTCAAATCCGACCTTGACGACCAGACAGAAAGCCGTCGCCGCTGGCAGAAGCGTGCAATCGACATCGAATCGCGCATTGTTCGTCGACTTCCCTGCCTTGTCCACCTCTCCTACTGACCCGCTCTCTAGACAAGTGTCCAGCATGTTCTCGTCCTCCTCGACGGTAACCAGCACTTCTTCAAGCACGGCCTCATAAGAGCAGGGACATCGGGCGCACGCGAGGCTGTAGGGACACTGCTCGCGGACGTGAGAGACTTTGCGAGGAGCCAGCACAAAAACGACCTGCCCGAGAACATTTCAGTGGTAGTGCACATTTTCTCTGATGTCGGAAGACTCGCTCAGGATCTCTCTGCGGCGAATCTCCTTCCTGATCCAGATCAGCTCTGGACTTTCATCCAGGATGTTTGCAAGATCGAGCCAGGCATAACAATCAGTGACTGCGGTGCCGGCCACGAGGCTGTAGATGCCAAAGTGAAGCGTGTGTAACCTCAAGCGCACCTCAGAAAAGAAACACCGCTGACAAGCTACCCAGACTTCTACGAGTTGTTCATTGAGAACTGTCATTGCAGACACATTTTCCTCGCCCTCGGGCACGAGTCGGAGTACTACAACATTCTTCAGTTGTACAGCGACGATGACTATACCAAGTCAAAGACGTCCCTGGTCCAGCCAGAACTGGGCTTTCCTTCTGGGGTCACCATTCCCTTTCATACAGTCAACCTTTCCCCTCTGAGTAGCGTTCCCAGCAGCGAGGGCTTCGGAGAAAGCGCCCATAAAATCAATGGAGAAGTCTCGGTTCGTCAATGGGATGATGGCCCCGAACACCAGGCTCTAGTCTCGAACGTTTCAGAGGCCAAGTCTGTGCCAAATACCACTCCCCGCACAGCCTTTCACGATCCCCAGATTCGGCCCTCTGCTTCGATCATCGTATCCAATGGACCAACTGAACAGAAACTGCCGCCTCCTCCTTCACCGTCCCCTCCAACACAGCCCCATCCTGCACAGTCAGTGGACACAACCCCGGCACGAGAGGAGCGGAACGGCGTTGCAAATGATATCCAAGAAGCCAGCTTGGCCGGGGTTGTCAAACTCGAATCTTCTGCTCATTCGTCATCAAATTCGAACAAGACCGCCGAACAAAGCTGGGAAACAACTCCGAGCGGACACACATATGTTCCACTCCCGATTCAGGGCGCCTGGGGGGACGAAGGAGCAGAAGAAGATGGAGCTGCGGATAATCAAAAGTCTTTCAACCAGACAGGTACATGGACTTCTCACCCCATAAGATCATATCACAATAGCAACACCAATGGCACACAGAAGCTGGGCTGGAGGCAAGAACGGGCGTCAAGTGGTGCTTATACAGCTCCTACACGCCGCGGCGGCAGGCGAGTCCCCAAACAATTCGAAGGATCATGGGACGACATGGTTGAGCAAGAGCAACCTCCATCCCATCAGTCGATTCATGGATCCTCGCCGACACTAGCCTCACCCGCGACCCCAACTGCAACACCTGCGACCGCGTCGAAGCCCAAGCCCAAGGTCAATGGCTTTGTGCCGGCAGCCTTTGAGCGGCAAGTTGTAACAATGGCAGAACCCAACCCGAACGAGCGCCCGATTCGATCTCCAATTGCGTTGAACCAGTTCGACCAACGCCTTGATCTAAAGCTGCCACGCCCCGCGCCAGCCGACGAGGAACATTTCCAGTTGCGCTCGCGGAACCGCAGACTGTGTAACGAACAGCATCTGCGTCAGAGCTGCAACAACCCTCAATGCCCGTACGACCATGAACCCATCTCGGATGGCGTGTACCTGGCACTTCGCCACAAGGCTCGAAACTTACCATGCTCGGTCGGTCCCAAGTGTCGACGTCATGACTGTTTCGGGAGCCATCATTGTCCGAATGTGTCAAACTCCACGTCCTGTGGTAGACCGAACTGTCCGTATCAGGCCAGGATGCACGATACCACCGATCTCGTGATCGTCGCCACCATTGAGCCGCCTCCTAGAGAGGTTTCGTGAAGCGTAGGGAAGGAGATCTGTTGATGGAGTGTGGAGAGAGGTCGGGAGTGAAGGTTAGCGTTGCTGCTAGTCTTGGAGCATGGAGTGGGAGAGCTGGTTCGGTTTTGGGAGGAGTCTCCTTTGATGGCGAGTGGTGCAGGACTAGGACTTCAGGAGTGCTCTTGTAAGAGTATTCATTCCTCCAGACCTTGACTGCTAGGAGGGTGCCGGACAGAAAAAGCATCAGTTGACACTAGGGGGACTCTGGATGTATGATAGAGCTGTAGCATTAGACGAGGTCGTCACCAGTCCGAGAACACAGCCTTTTCTAATATTTTGAGATGGACGGGCTCTGAAAGCGCAACGACACCATCCTTGCCTGGTAGACCGGGCGGGCGCATAGCCATCGAACGGCAGGTAACAAGGCCAAGGCCAAGGCGTCGGTGTACGGTGTACGACGTGGTGTCCAACCCCAGCCCCAATCCCCAGCACGAGGAAGAGGAATGTTTGGACGGCCACCTCGCACACTGCACTGCACTGCACTGTAGGGCGCAAAGCTGCCATTTCCGTTGCCGTTGCCGATGTGCTGTGGTCGGGGGGACCAGCGATCTAAGAGGCAATGAGGGGTGTTGTCGTAGGGAGGATGGCTGGATGAATGAATGAATGGATGATTTATTGAACGAATGTGCTTGTCACAGCAAAGAATATGAGAGAGTATGTATGTGAGGTGAGGTGAGATGGGAATATGAGAGAGTGTGTGAGAGGTGAGAGAATATGAGAGAGTGTGTGTGAGGCGAGAGAATATGAGAGAGTGTGTGAGGTGAGAGAATGAGGGTGAGGGTGAGAATGAGGGTGAAAGTGAGAGTGAAAGGAGAGAAAAAGAAGCTGCATCTGTATCTGTATCTGTATCTAAATCTAACACACGCATATTAGCCCAAATCCAACCCAGAGAACTTGTATGTCTAGGTAGGTAGGTATATGTACATCTACATGTACAGATACAGCAGATGTGACACGGTGTATGTGAGGCAGGGGCAGTGTGGGACCAAACAAACCTGTTCAATAGACCTGCGATGGTGCCGACCACATATATATTTGGATCGGCATATGCATTCCTTCCTTGGGTATACAATATCAGAATGTGGATGGTTAGCTCGTCAGCATCGGCCTCAGCCTCAACCTCAGCCTCGGAGTTATCGAGGGGAGATGACTGGATTCTCCCTCTTCCCCTCTCCCATCCGTCCCAGTCCGGCCCGTCTCTTGTGCTCGACTTGCAAGTTGTTGCGTCCTCCTTTTCCGGGTCGAGAAAGACAAAAGGCCGCGCTTATCGTGCTTTTTGAGAGTCGAGAACCTTTGCTTTCCTGTCCATCATATCGTGGCGACGTCTGTGTGTATTATGTCCGACCCGGCACACGCAGAGGGGGGAATCCCTGGCAATGCGTGGCGTCGCACCGACTCGCCGATTCTCTGTGTCGTCGTCCCATTTCCAGGATCATGATGCAGCACTTTTCAATCTCTTCGCTCTCTGTAGAGTGCTCAATCCCGTTCCATCTTATCCTCATCCGCTGCACGACGTCTCTCCCTGTCTTGGCTGCGGCTTCGGCTCCGGCTCTTGCTCCTGCTCTTGGATTTACTCCGGCTGCGACTTCTGCCTCCACCACCTCGGCCGCCGCGGCGTTCACTTGGCTTGCCTCCACGCCCTTTATCTTTGGGCGGCGGCCGCACGAAAGCATAGTCGACAGAGATTGTCTGTTCCAGAAGTTTGGCGCCGTTCAGAGCCTTGATCGCCGCTGCGGCTTCGACTTGGGTCGGGTACTCGATAAGGACATAGCCCTGCAGCGCACACACGAGGATATCAGTTGTCCGCCCGTAACTTGTATAGAAGACAGTGCGATAAAGGAGCAATAAATCAGACTTCAATGCGAAGAGGAGCAGGCATGGCAGGAATACAATCCAAAATATGAAATGCACCAGCTAGCAAGAAACCGAAAGAACCAAGAGGATGGCGCAATGGCATGAGCATATGAAGAGAAGACACGGTCTGGCATAATCCGCCATGTCTACTCTTTCTGCTCTTCTTTCCGATCGCAATGTGTGTGTGGGTGTGTGTCATACCTTTACATAACCCGTTCTCCGGTCCAGGTTGAGATGCAGATTCTTAATGTCGCCATACTCGCCGAACAAGTCTGTAATGTCCTCCTCAGTAGCCTCTTCGTGGATGTTGGTCGCGACGACAATCCAGCCCTCGATACTGCGGACCGCGACGGCGCCCTGAATTGTGCGCGCTTCGGTCCCCGCACTGGCTTGTTGTTTCTTCGTCTCGGTCGGTGAGGATGTACCTGTACCTGCGCCATTCTTTGCGTCCCCATCCTCTCCTGTAGAAGGGGCAGCGGCCGGCGGGATAGGGTCGACTTCCATCTCGGTCGACATTGTGCTGTTGATTCGGGGACTCTGGATCTAAGAGGGTAGAAAGATGCTGATGATTTGCAAGAGACTCGTGGCGGCTGAGGAGTCGGCAGAGTAGCTTGGTCCTTCGGCGTTGCCGGGAGAGGGTGATAAGTGAGGACTGGTTCGGTGGAGGTCTCTGCGCGTTTGGCAGAGGAGGTCAGGCCAGGTTGAGCTTGAAGTCGAGGTTCGTGGCCTGCGGCATTGAAGTTAATTTTGGACTCGGAGTTGGAGGCCTGTCGGAAAACCTGCCTGCCAAAGTCCAACCAAATTCAGCCTCGCCGACCGATGAATGAACAACAACGATTGTATGTGGGAGTATCGACGATCATTGATTTAATCGGGCACTCTATATCAGGGCAGTGGCCTCAAGTATTCTGGTGAAGCTAATGAATTGGCCTTCCTGTAGATGGTGGCACTACTATTGACTGACTTTCCCCGTTCTTCCACGGAATCCCAATCTACGTCAAATATATTTTGTAATTTAGAGAATATAATCCCATGACCAAAAGTAGCCAAAGTTCTCACCCCAACTTTCCAAGTCAGCACCAAGCAAAGCTGTTTGCCCTAAAGCCTTGTAACGATAGAGTGTATATTCCGGTTCAGAATCACATTACCAAGACGCACTACGTAAACCGGAATCACAACTTCCACGATACTTTATGATATGGAAAAACGAGAGAAAAAGCATCGCCCAGGGCAATCAGCGTGGGGTACACAAATCACCATAAGCCAAGATCGTTTTCTGACTTGAACATCACATCTGCTCTGCTTCGTTCTACGCTTACACAGAAAGACCGAACATACAAAAAACAAAACCAGCCAACGTCCAGCTAGTCCATTGACACCTGTAAGCCACCTCATAAGCTGCCTCCCGTCCAGCTTGGACGGACACTCTTTCTTTCGCATATACGCCCAGACAGCACACAACTCTGCACCCTCGCGTAGAACTGTCGAAGGAAGTGACAGAATGAAGCCAGTGGCCATCCTCACCAGTCTCTCACATCATGCCAGACTCGATAGCAGAGGGATCGCCGCAACGGTTATCCGATAGCCGGGTCATTCAATATATGTCGAAATATCCAAACTTGATGGCTCATTTCCTTCAAATCCTCTCGACTGTACCTGTTCAGAAGAACAGATAGGCGATGAGAAAGCTGAGTAAACACAACCCTGCCACGATCTGTAGTGGTACACCAGTTTCATGGCTTTGCTGAACTACAGTCTGGACTTTCTCGTTCGCTTCCTGCAACTTCCTCTGTCGCAGCTTTGGATCCTGTAGTTGGCTGCTCAACTGCTTGATCTGGGCCCTGGCTGCCGCCAGTTGCTCTTTCAATTCCGCACTTGTAAGCGGCACGGTATTCGAAACGGCAGCAGCCGCGGTGGTCAAGCCGGTGGCTTCTGCGGCATTTGCAACTGCGCTCTTCGCAGTTTGCGCAGTCGATGCGCGGCTTGAAGATTCCGCGGCGGGAGATCCAAATTTCGGGGACGGCGAGGAGTATGCGGGAGGTTGTTCCTCGTGGGAAGAGTCGCCATTTGGTGTCGCATCGAATGAAGGGAGGAAGTTGACCCGAATCTTTCTCTCCTGTATGCTGCTCTTTGATGTTTTCTCCACCGTCTGCCAGAGTGTTGTGACGTTCGGATCTTGGTCGAGGGATGTTAGAACGGATTGAACGAGGAATTTGTCGCGGCATTTAGCATCTAGAGGAGGCTCTTCTTTCATAGCTTGGAGGAGAACTGTGGTTGTGAGCGAATGTACTTTCAAGTGCCACCTTCTCTCATACCTTGTACTTCGACGCTCTCGTGGGGTGGGATGATGCCCGAGTTTGGTCGCACGCAGTATCTAGTATGGGGTTAGACGGTCTAGCTTCCGAGGTCATAGAATAGCCATGCTACTCACTGCTTTGGGGCGGTGGTTTTGACCTGTGTTCAAGACAGTTAGCGGCTGCACACGATGATCCGGAGACGGTGGCATACTTTGAAGGCAACAGGCGCATCGTTGACGTTGACAACTTTGAGGACCTCGGTGACTTCATGGTTGAACGGGCCTGTTGATTGTAAGTTTTCCTCCTGTCTCGTGTCCATTCTGGCAGAATTCACTGACGTCTGAAGCCCAATTCGGCTGGCTGGAGTTCGACGGACATGGTGCAGACCAGGAGATGGATTGCGCAGGTTGTGAGGCGAGAGGGCTGGAGAAGATATGCTCGCAAGCAAACGATATTTGACCAAGGTTGATTGTAATGGATCGTGTGGTGGTATAATTGGTAGAGAAGTGGAAGTGGCTGATTCGATTGTTCAGCAGGCTATCCGTAACAGTATGACGGTAGACAGAGAGGAGTTCCTGGACAGAAGCGCCTAATGGTAGAAAGCGGATGCTGGAGGCTGGAGGCTGGAGCGGGAGCGGGTGCATGTCTTCGTCAGAGATCGAATGCTCCCCCGTTCGAACTAGACTGTGATACGGAGAAGCATGTGAATGCTCATGTAGTTGGGCCAACCCCTTTTAATCTTCGCATCTTCTCCACGGATCCCCGGATTACAGTACGTAGTTACTCCGTATTTATCTATGCTTTAGATACTATGAGTATGGCTGAGAACCCCAAGAAGCAGGAGTCTAAGACCAGTCTTATGTATCTCTCTGTTCTCAGGATTCCTAAGCGGAATGCCCTCGTATTCTCTCGCGTCGCTGACTGGTCCGTTCCGCCTCCCTACCCGACACCTCACTACCGTATACCGGCGTCGATGGCTCCAAAGTAGCGGGTATTGTGTAGTCAACATTTGGGTACAATCAACGGCAACAGTAGCTTCAGGACAGCCAATAACTCTTTGACCGCTGCACGGCTCCGGTGGAGGCGGGCTCATTCTTCGCTCGTCTCGCAGCAATCGTGTAGAAAAGGCTCCCGTCATAGACCCGACGGATGTCTTCTTTTCGCATCTCCCCGTCCTCCGGCCATAGCATAATGTACGTGATGGACCCTGGTAACTGTCAGCGAGAGGGACCCAAAGCCGACCAGTATTGGCCGAGAGCTGCTCGAGTAAACATACACTCAAAGATGGCGCCCCCCCATCCGATCGGGTCCGAGACCAGCCGCTGACCCTTGATCAGGCTTGCCATATCCCAGATATTTAGACTGTCCTTCCCATGGGCGTACTTGTCGAAAATCTCCTCGAACTTGTGAGGTATAAACCGCCCTTCATTGTCGTAGGTGCCGCTATCGCTGCCATGCTTGGTTTTGTGGACGTTGGCCAGGTAGATACGGAACAAAGGGTCCGGCACCCACGAGGGCTGCGTCACATACGAGAAATTCAAATGGATGATGAAGAGGGCCACCAGGGATAGAATGACGCCAAATCCGAGCTTGTAGAAGCCGACAAATGTGTCCTGGGGCCAGATGATGCTGTCTCGATCGGTGTCGAAGAACTCACAGTGTTGTTGTAATACCTGAGATGAGTATTTTATCAGTTTTGGACTTATTGTAGCTTCGTGACATGATAGTCAACTAACAGTCTGATGCTTGTGACGCGCTACCCAGTCGTCTTCCAAAGTACCGTTGGGTTGTTGAACCGAGGCTGCGATGTTAGCGCGAGCCGTGCCTGAAAGCAATGGTCAGCGTCAATGCGCACGTAGCTCGGTAGACGAGGAGCGAACCGGGATGGAGAAGCTGTTCATCACCCTTTGCCGGTATGAAAGCCTTCCTCTCGACAGTGACGGGTACTGTAGGTATTGAGCTTATGATTGTCTGTTTGCTGCATCCGTTAGAGAACCCTGAGTTCAGCTTGACGGGTTGATCCATCAACGTCTGGGACCATGTTTCTCTCTCCATCGAATTCAAGAGTATAATAAGTTTTCAGAGTTGTAGGAGAGAAAGAATGTTGTCGTAGGCACCATGGTCATTTCGGTACATTACTAGATGCCAGATGGAGATAGTACAAAATGTACACATCACGCTGACGTCAAGAGTCGCGTACGTGATTGTTTAATCACGGTGTCAAGATTCGATCTATCAACCAAGAATCGAGCCTGAGACCTTTCGCCATGTTGGTACGGGCACGTAGTAGAGGCTCGATCCCTCCCCTAGACTCTTACCAGATGTTCCTCGCAGTGTTAAACTCAAATTCGTAGACGGACTGGAGTGGTGGGCCTGCGCCTGGTGTGCCGAGGCTAAAGCGGCCCAGGGAGAACACGAGAAGACGAGATCGCCAACTATCTACCTTCACACCATGGACGAGAGTGTCGGTGTCAGTTGAAGAGCGATAGGTATGAGAACAGTGATCAACAGCAACAGCCTGTGTTGGGGTTTGCATCGCGCAGGGCTTGCGTCTGTTTTGAAGCGAGGAGGACTTACAGTACTGCTACAGGATCAAGCCATTTAAGGGCTACGCTTGAGTCCAGAATTGGTGAAGAGGTATGGAGTAGAGGCCGGAGGGTGAGAGGCAAGACCGATATGGTGTGAGGTTCGATAAGATAAGTCACTATGACTCCCAAGGCCCCTGTAGTACGATGCTGGAATCCAAAGTGACCCCACCTTAGGCCATCACCGCGGGCGTAGGAGGCACGGCGACCCTCACCCGACCTACAGAGCTTTTAGAGGAGCTGACGCGTAGTTGACGCGTAGTACGGAGTAGACGCGTAGTAGACGCGTTCGCATCATATGTAGTATATTATCCGGCGGGCCTTCCTCTGCACATCTCTATTCTTTGGTCTCGAAAAGATATTTCGGTACAGGTCATCTTCTGGTGCAGTAGAGGTCTTTGATCCTTGTTCTGGATGCCTCATTCGAGGAATAACCCGGTCTACGAGCTAAGTCACATATATGATTCACCGAAAAATCGCATATTAGATGGCCGATAACTCCTATTGCATTCTATCCAATTCTAACTCGGGATATTGTGTCAGGCTTAAGGGATGGCACAACCCGTTAAAGGTGTCAAAGTTGGACCATCACACGTTTTTGCACCGAGTGCACAGGAAAAACAATCTGTGCAATCATTCTCGTTGTTGCACGGCCATCCCGGACAGCCTTGTGTGCATGTTTCCGGCACAGATCCCCAGTATGTGAACACAGTCGTGCTATCTCCAGGTAAGATTGTTTGAACTGTTGGTGTACCTGGTACCATGGTCACAGAGGGAGAAGTGAAGGTATAGCCCGCGTGCGTGGATGGGGCGGTAGAGGTGGATGAGAAGATGATGTTGGAAGGAGAGGTTTGTGACGTTGACGGTAAAGCTGAGATGCTGATAATATATATAGTTAGAATCGATCCGGTTTCTTTGCTCGCGGGGTGACACTATTTACCTGGTCTCGATCAGTGGCGAAGGGTTTCTGTTGTTGTGTCCAGATTTAAGGACGGAGTAAGCAACGGCACCGACAATTGCGGCGACAACAACTGCGATGGAAAGCGGGATCACCACTTTAATGGCTCGATCACTGGTCTTGTACCATTGGACCCAGCTCCTCGACTGGTGTGGAATCCTGTTTATTGTTGGAGGAGGAGCGATATCAGCAGGAGGAGTGCCAGGAGCGGCTGTAGGGACCTGTGAAGACGGAGGTTCGCGCTCGGTTGTGTTGAGGACGTAAGTATTGTGGGTATAGCTATGGCCATTAATGAAGTCCGCGCCACGCCCAAATTGAAATGTGGTGCGATCGAAAGAGCTTGCGGCCAGTAGGTTCGCTGAATGACCTTCTTGCATGTCTGAGTGCCCAAGAAATCGAGTAATTATCATTACTCCGTAGTTGCTTTGCAGCGGAAACATGGCCGGAGTATAAGTCCGTACACATGCGTGCATTAGTGCAGATTTATGGAACACATGCATGACCGGGACGACCGACACCCTTGACGAGAGTGACCGGTGAGCATATACCAGGACAAGGAAGGGCAGCTGAGGCTCAACATACGCCCAATCAGGACCAGGAACCTCCTCCAAGAGACACCCAAGGAACGCTCAGGAAGGAGGGGCGAACCCCCTGGTAAACCAACACTGGCAGAGTAAGTGTAGGGAAGGTCTCGGCGGTGCCTGTGCCTTTGGCGAGTACATCACCGAGACAGGGAATCAATCAATCAATTAATCATTTTCAAGTACAGTACATGTAGGAGAGCCTCATCCTTACCTTAGGCTAACCGGTGAGTCCCTTAGCCTTCGACGGTCAAGCCGGGCGCCCGCATGCTGCAATATCTCACTCCGACATAGGTAGCAGATGACTGGCCAGATCGAGTTCCAGGAAGCCCAAAGAAGTCGCCCCCTAAGCCATGGAGACCGGGCCGCGTGGATCATGGCTGGCATATTCGCCACTGACCTGGTAAGCAGCGATGGGCATGTCTTTGCCCTGTCGGACGAGAAGGCAGTGTACTCCGTATGTAGCACAAATCAAATCTGTCCACCAAGCTCGTAGCGGTCCAAGAGCATTTAGAAGCCGGGGTCCTAGATGGTGCCATGGTGCCACGTAGCTTCTCGGGGCGCAGGCACATGCAGGACGATTCACGTTCAGTGTACTTTGATCACATACTCTGCTATTCGGGCTCTTGAGCTAGGGCATGGGAATGTCCGAACGGACTCGCAACATTTTCACCCTTGAAACACCATCATGGATGCCATAAGCGCTATTGCGGCAGCGGGACAGTTTGTATCATATATCAACCACATCGTCGGTCTCCTGCTCGAGTTGCGAGACGAAATCAAAGAGGGGCCACTGCGTCTAAGAGAGAAATGTGACTATCTCGATTCCTTTATTTTCGTGCTTCAGTCTATACAGGATCATCTGTCTTTGCAGGACCCGAAAGTAAAAGCTCAAATCGACCGACTGGAGGAAAGGGTCATCACAATTCGATCTGCTCTTCAAAGATACCTTGATGCCATTGGAAAAAGCGGCACTATCACACGGCGGGTTTTGCTCGCTATTTCCGTCGTAAAAGCAAAGGAAAAGTTTCTCCGTTCCTTCGAGGCCCTAGACGAGGACAGAGGGTTGCTCAACTTCTACATCACGGCAGCATCTGGAGAGACCATCCATCAACTCGCAAGTCAAGAGAAAATGCAATCCACCCCAAGAACGGGAGAAACGACTCCCAGGCCTCCTATGCCTTTTAAAGTGGCCGACGAGGGATACGGGAGCGATGATGCAAGTACATGCTCAGTAAGTTGAACTTGCGCCAAGAGACGTACATACCTTGTATAGGACTCCTGCTCACGCGCCCTTTTTTATCCAGGGAGTTGCTGCAGCGACGGACCGCGTCGAATATTCTCCACTTAATCCTCCTTCCTCACCACCGCCTTCTATGACTTCCAATCCAAATCCAGATCCAAATCCAGACGGGCAGCAGCAGGCGTTTCGACAACAGGCAATATTGATAACTCATCATAACGGTCAACGCGAATGGGGCCATGGGGCCAATGTGACTTTTGGCCACCACATCCAAATTGAAGGCAACCCTACGCCGATTCCTAGAGAGGCATTACAGCAACACAGTACTTTTACCGGCAAGGAAACATTTGGTGACAATGTCACAGCCGTCTTTGGATCCAGATTCAGCAACACGATGGTCAGCAATAACCTCCAGTCGCAGGGTTCCGGAGGCGGTGGTGACAGGAGGCCGAACATGAACCCTCAAGCCGACCGCCAGAGGGAGCGAACGACCCCGCAGGAGCCACCTCCTACTGCGCCGACGGCCAGCTCTCCGGATGATATCGATAGATCACACTCTCGTGATAATTGACAGATCTCTGGCTAATGGTGACACGAATGCCAGATCAGGACATGCAATGATTTGCTCGCGGTTGAAACTACTGTAATCTCTGGATCGAGGTTAACAGGGATGCGAAGCAAGGAGAGAAACGTCGCAATGGCAGGGAAACGGTCATCGGCTTCATGCATCGATGAATGATGAATTACGAATTATGAAAACGCTTCAGCTTTGCTCCGAAAGTGTCCATTCAGTGACTACTTTCATCTTTTCTTGGATATTATGATACTACTAGCTTGATGGGAGCTCGAAACGTTCTGTTTACAGCGAGAGCCTTGAGCAGCCTTATGATATATGGTATAGTGATATTTGAGCTATTGGTTTAAACTGCACGGTCATTATTATCGCAAGGGTTGTTTCTTGATCATGATCTGTCTTGACTCTAAAGACCTCTACCGCAAGATTTCTGTCTGCCACTCCGGAATCACCACGTTATCTTCAAATGCTACCACGGCAATGGGTAATCCCTTTGATCAATCGTCAGTCCAGCCCCATGAACAATCGCCGCAGCTTGCACCCCAACGCCTGCGCCATGAAGAACTTTTCGTGATCGAAAGAATGGAAAGTAAGGCAGAGAACCTACTTCACAATCAAGCTGGCGCTGGGCACTAATTTCAAGTCCTTCAACGACTCTCCGAAGAACTCCTGACCGAACACCTTCCTGGGAAAGTTTTGACTGAAACTTTCAACGTCTCGACCTGTCTCCTCTCCGACTGCTGCCGCTACTTCAAACAAGGTCGTCTCGACAGGGAATGTCTTCAAGATGTTGCCAGCCGACGTCTGCAATCGTAACCGCGTCTCCTTGTACTCTGAGGCGGGTTTGGAGGCAGCCGGTGCGGCCGTGGGAGGCGGCGGCGCTGCAACTGGTGCTGCTGCGCCTGCCCTTGCCGCCTTCTCTCTTTCGGCCTTCAATCTTCGCTCCTCCTTGTCAGCAGCTATTTTGGCCTGTATTCGCTTCTTTGCTTCGATCTCAGCCTGTTTCTCGCGTTTCTTCTTCTCCGCCTCCTTGATTTGCTCTTTGACCTTCAGTTGCTCCTTCAAATCCTCGGTCTCTTTGGTCTTTTTCCGGTTGATCTGCTCGTTGCGTTTCTGGTCAATCTTATCCTGCTCTGCCTGCACGGCTCGTTTGGCCGCCAATTTTTGCCGTAGCTCTTCAAGTTTAGCCGCTCTCTCTTCCTCGGTCAAAGGGACGATCTCTTCGGTCGACTCTGCGAAGTCCGTGTGACCCGACTTGGAAGCATGAAATTCAGCCTGAGCAGTGCCTTTGAACTTCTTGCCACACTCATTGCAAACCAGGCTCCTCGCTTCCTCCGCTGCTGCCGCGGCTTGGGCTTGGACGGCGGCTTCTTCTTCGGCCTTTAGTTCTTCCAGTGACTTTGACGAATTTGTGTCTAGCCAGTCGATGGCATCCGCCACTGTGTCGTAACATCAGCATAAAACGAAGAAGAAACGATGCCTTCATGGCCTCAGGAAACTTACATCCACCTGACTTCTTTAAGGCCAGCTGACTCTTTTCTTTGTCAAATCCCATCATGACCAACTGGTCGAGATCTGAAGTCGCCATTTTAGGCAGGTGTATGCTGACAGAGGTTGTGCTTGATCGTTGATGATAGTAAGCCGGTCTCGAATCACAAGAGGCGGGGCAGTAGCCGCGGGACTTGGGGCGGGTTGGTTGAGTTGAGTTGAAGCGGGGGTCTCCTAGGAGCAAGTTTCAGGAATGGGAAGAGAGTGATAGAGTGGCCTGTGTATGCTTCAAGCCTCTCGGAGAGAATAACAGGGCTGGTCCGTTCGTCCAGAACCGTAGGGGTGATGCGCGACAACGTTCACAACTCTCCGGAGGACGCAGGCAGCCTCAGCCCGAGGTTTGGCGTCATAATGCCAAGGCTTAGGGTGGGTGTCAAGATAGCAGCTGTTTTCCATTCACTAAGAAATACCTATCTCTAGATATAGGACTTATACATATTAAAATTAGATGTTTACTTAGGGAGGCCGTTGAGTATGTCTAGTACTTAAGAAAGATATTAAATGGTATAGCTTGAGGTTTTGCTAACCCTGTTAACCTGGAACGTACCTGCAGATTACATAATTACTTGTATGTGTGTGGTTGCAGGTGCCCCTAACTCCACATGCAACTGATCCCTGCTGCCCTTCGGCTGCCCCAAACCGCGTCTCCTGACTCTTTGAGTACCTTGTGTAGCTAACTTTTCTTTTCGCTTTCCATGGTCTGGGAAGACAATGCTGGCAGTTGTCAACCCCCTTGTTATTTCCTTTCACGCTCGCTAGCTCTCACTCGACAGAAGCACAACATGTCCACCGCCACCGAGACGCAGTCCCTCCGCAGGCTTCGACCGGCGAACGCACCTGTTGCAACCGAAGATCTGGAAAAGAGCAAGGGAAACAAGTCATTCCACAGGCACAAGACATTTGAGGACAAGTTCTTCTGGACCTACACGGAAGAACCGCATCGAACTCGTCGGCAGGCAATCATTAAAGCACATAAGGAAGTGCTGCAATTGTGTGGTCCTGAACCGCTCACTAAATATCTGGTCCTTTTCGTGGTCCTCCTCCAGGTTGCATGTGCCAGCCTCCTCAAAGATTCACCTATATTGTCATGGCCTTTCTTCCTCACCGCTTACATTGTTGGAGCCACGGCAAATCAGAATCTCTTTCTGGCCATCCACGAGATCAGTCACAACCTTGCCTTCCGCACCCCAATCTATAACAGACTTCTCGCCATCTTCGCCAATCTTCCGATCGGAGTTCCATACTCTGCCGGGTTTCGACAGTACCATTTGACTCACCACAAATCCTTGGGAATCGATGGCCTGGATACGGATCTTCCCACCGCATTGGAAGCGATCTTCCTGGACTCCGTTTTTGGCAAAGCCTTTTTCTGCACCTTCCAGCTCATTTTCTACGCCATTAGACCGATGATGATCTACAAGATTCCCTTCGGATCGATCCATTACTGCAACATTGCTGCGCAGGTCATCTTCGACATCCTCGTTGTGCGTTACTTGGGCCCGAAGGCCCTTGCATATCTCGTCCTCAGCTCTTTCTTGGCTGGGTCTCTCCATCCATGCGCGGCTCATTTTATCTCAGAGCATTATGTTTTCGCCAAATCAACGCTAAAGGAAGGGAAAATGCCTCAAGACGTGCCAATTCCCGAAACATTTTCATACTACGGTCCCCTCAACGCTCTAACCTACAATGTGGGGTACCATAATGAACATCATGATTTTCCTGCCATCCCGTGGACCAGACTGCCCAAAGTCTACGATGTTGCTCGAGAATTCTACGACCCGTTGCCTTGTCATAAGAGCTGGCCTTTGGTCTTGTGGCAGTTCATCACTGACAAAGAAGTCGGCATGTGGTGCCGGGTTAAGCGGCTTGAAGGTGGACGAGTTGTTGGGGGATGGCGTGATGGCGAACTACAGAGTTGATTCATGAAAGTGTGTCAATGAGCAAAATGCCAATATAGAAGGGCCAATGCCCTATGAAAGACGTGGTGAGAAAAGATTAATGATCTCTCGGTGCAGACTCGATGACCCTCTTGAAGCCTTCCTCTTCGTTAATGCCTCGATCCTAATGAAGCTTTTGTTGAGTTTGGTTGAATTTAGTTGGACTTCCACGTGCCGGCTTGAGCAAAAAGGTTTCCAGCCCATCTCAGATGTTCACAAAGCGCGGCTCTGTTGTGGAGAACTTTTCATCCTCATTACTGCATCGAATTCCATGGTACCACGGACAGAAGTCTACCGTATGAGGAATGTTGTCTTTGTCTTCCTCCAAGCGAGGGCACCGCTCAATTCACAAACCAGACAGGGGTAGACGGCTCCCATTTCGAGGTGCAGGCCGAAGCCACTCCCACCAGCAACTACCTCGAACACGTCGACACGGAGAAGCCCAGAGAACGCCGTCTATTCCTCCATCAAATTCCGCCTCCCTCCATCGACTAGCCCATGCCCGCCCTGAGGTACGCACCTCAAGCGAGAGAACCGATCCTGGCGGACAGCATGTGGGAGAAGACGATTTCCTAGACCAGGTCGTCGTCGCCATCCATCTCAAAGAGAAGGGAAAGGTCGGCTGTGCACAATATATTGCTGCAGAAGAAAGGCTCTTGTGTATGGAAGAGGTAGATGGTGGAGGAACGGACATAATCGAAAGACGTAGGAAGGATTGTGCCACCACAAGACTACAGACAAGCTCACGGTAACAGTGAAAATTGATCTTCAGCCTAGCACGGTCATTCTTTCGCCTCAATCCGACGGCGCCTCCGATTCATTTGACACACGAGTTCGGCGACAGGTGTCTCTCATTGACAGTGGTAAGTATAACAATCATGCTTTAAGTCGCCCTGGTGCTGATTGTAGGAAAGATGACGACCACCATCCTCTCCCGTACGAGACAGAGATCCGGCCTCCCCATGAGTTCAGCTACGAAGGTGCGCTGAATAAGCTGATCAACCTCCCTACTCTCGATGGAAATGAGCATGCTTCCGAACTCTTCGTCCCAGGCGAACCCGTCACGTTTGATGAAGACTTTCAACCCGAAGAGTTAGGTTTAACCAAACGCCGTGGCAAGCTGTTGCAGATCTCCTCCTGGCTTGACTTAAACAACAAAGTCAGCATCGGCTGCGCTGGTGCCATCATTGGTTACTTGCAGCGAAAGAGATCTGCGAGGTATCAGCCTCGTGATCCAGCTGCCAACTCAGTCTTCCGCGTGGTGAAGCTTGAGATGTTTAATCTGAGAGGAACAATGTAGGAGCTCAGTGTTGAAGTTGTGTGCGTGCTGCTGCCCAAGGCTTATGTTCTTTAGGCTGGTGAACGTGGATGCCCTGATATCGCTGCAAATAATACAGCCTGAGACGCATCCCGCGGCCCACAAGCAAGGTTCGGCAGCCAAAGAGCCACTTTCGATCCACGGACTGTTTCAGAAGCACGTCAAAACACCTCAAGGGAAGCAGCTCTTGCGACAAGCGTTCCTCAGACCGTCGCTGGAAGTTGATCCGATCAACTCTCGCCTCGACATTGTCTCGATCTTCGTCCGTCCGGACAATGAAGAAGCATGCCGCAAGCTCAGCAAGAACCTCAGCAAGGTCAAGAATATGAGGGCCACGGTCACTCTGCTCAAGAAAGGCATCGACAGCGGCAAGCAGAAGCACAATGCGTTTAAGAGTGGAGTCTGGGCATCGCTGCTCGACTTCTGCTACCATACGATCGAGATCGCGGATACGTTGCAGGAAGTGCTCGGAGCCGATCGTCTCCCACTGTGCGTCGTCGCTGCGGACGTGCTGGACCGATATCATCTCCAAAGGCTCGGCCGGATGGTGTACGAGATGGTGGATCTGGATGCCTCGACCGACCAGCAGCGGACCGTCATCAAGCCGGGCATCAACGACCAACTGGACGAAGTCAAGAACGTCTATGATGGCATGAACGACATCTTGACCACTAAGGCCGTCGAGATGGCTCGGGCCCTGCCCGCGGGAGTCAACGTCGATTTGCAGGTCACTTATCTGCCCCATATGGGCTTTCATCTGGGGGTCCCTCTGGACCTGACCTCCGGACAGCCGGTGTACGATGGCCGGGAACTCGGGTGGCAGCGCACCTTCAACACCGACAAGCAGGTCTACTTCAAGAACGGCGCGATGCACGAACTGGACGAGGACCTTGGCGACCTGTATGCCGTGATTTGCGATTTCGAGATTGAAATCGCCTACGATCTTGCCCAGAAGGTCCTTGAGGACGAAAAGCTGTTGGTCGCCGTGTCCGACTTGTGTGGCGAACTCGATTGCAACCTGGCGTTTGCCCACACGGCGCGCCAGTTCAAGCTGACGCGGCCCATGATCACAGAAGAAAACATCATCGAAATCAAGGGGGGTCGGCATTTGCTACAGGAGATGAGTGTGGCCTCATTCGTTCCTAATGACACCTTTCTGGTCGGCGGCGGCGGCGGCGGCATTGAAGGTCCGAGCATGTTGATTCTGACCGGGCCCAACTATTCGGGAAAATCGGTCTACCAGAAACAAGTTGCTCTGGCAGTCTACATGGCTCAAGTGGGATCTTATGTACCAGCCGACTCCGCCACCATTGGCATCACCGACAAGATCTATACTCGCATTACTACCCGAGAATCCGTGTCAAAGATTGAGTCCGCATTCATGATCGACATGCAGCAGATTGCCATGGCTCTCAATTCATGTACAAGGCGGAGTTTGGTGGTGATTGATGAGTTTGGGAAAGGCACGGACTCGTGTGACGGTGCCGGACTTGCTGCTGGAGTGTTTCAGTACCTGTCGTCGCTCGAAGCCGAATCTCCCAAGGCTCTCGTGGCCACTCACTTCCACGAGATATTCGATTTGGGCTTATTCGACGAGGCTCAAAACATTACTTTTGCGCATATGGAGGTCCGAGTCGACGAACATCGCAGTCGTCACCAAGGGTGTACCAGCACCGAGGTCACTCATCTGTATAATCTCCGACCAGGGCGGAGCGATACATCGTATGGTGTCCAATGTGCCGCTCAAAATGGGGTTCCTGGAGAAGTGGTCGAACGCGCCACGGAGCTTGCTCGATTATCGCGCAAAGGAGAGGATCTGGTCGCGATATGTTCTGCTTTGAGTCAAGCCGAGTCGGAGGATGTCCGATTGGCGCAGTTGACGGCGGAGTTATTTATGGATCAAGACCTTGATCAAGAAATGACAAAAGAAGACTTGATGTCAGCCCTTGATGCCATGCTGGAGAGGGGAGTACGAGAGATGGATTCGTGATCAAGAGGTTGATGCAGATGGCAACTCAACTGTCGAGACCATAGACAATAGAATCGAACTAGCTCGCCGGCCCCGTGGCATGCAGACCCCTTTCTCTACCCCAGCGTCTGCACTTTGCCACGAAATCCGGAGCGACGAAGAGAATGACCAGAGATCCCAACCAGTTCCAGAAGAGATCCATGATGTTCTTGCGTACGCTGGCGCCCATGCCGCATCCACGCATCAAATGGCCCAAGAACATGGTAGTGATCATGTAATCTCCGGCCTTGAGTCGGTCGAGAAGGATCCTGGCAACCTCATCCGGCTGCTGTGGCTTGTCATCCTTCTCCAGCATCAGCGTCAGTTCCGGCTTCATCTTGTTCTCGTTCTCCAGGCCCGGCGAGACGATGCCCATAGGAAACAGAATGTGCACCGCAATATCTGCGTCCGGTGCAGGCCCTGTGTTGGATTGCCTGGCACCGTTGTAAACTGCCACCTCTTCATTAAGACTGTCGACCATGGCCCTCATGGCCGCCTTTGCCGGGGAATAGGGCGAGTAGCCCGCGACGGGGAAAAACGCTAGGGTGCTGGAAGTGAAGATGAGATGACGAGTTGGAGGAGCCGGGGCAGCGGACGGAGAGGATGTCTTCGTCGGTATCTTCCACAGATTCAACGCTGCGTGCGCCATGTACGCTGCCGACCAGTATATCGTGTCCATCTGGCCCCGTAGCGTCTCTATGCTTGCGTCCGCAAAGAACGCTGGCTGACAGTTCCCGGCACAGCAGAAGATCAGGTCCGGCGGGCTGCCGGAATTCCATCTTGTCACTTGGCTGAGGATTTCGGGGGCAGAATCAGGAGATCGCAGGTCAAAGGAGAGGTGGAGGAACTTTTGCTGCTGGGGCCTCGCTGCGCGTGCTTGGATGGCTTGGGTGGCTCTTTCGAGTTTCGCTTTGTCTTGAGCCACAATCACCACGTTGGCCCCTTTAGATGCGAGCTCTTGAGCCACCGACAGACCCAACCCTTGTGATCCGCCTGTGACGATCGCCGTCCGCCCATCGATGGGGAAGTAGTCTTGCTTGAAGAACATTGTGAACACGACCAAGCTCAGGATGGCGATGGCAATAGAGGCGAGTGCTGTAGCTGTAGCTGTCGATATGAACATTCTCAACTTCGAGCCTGGAACAGAAGGGGACACCAAAGCTCTGTGTCCGACGGATAGTTACGTTTTATCATGTTAGTACAGTACCTCTAGAAGGGCAGCTTACAGTAATTAGAGTAGTAGGCTCTTTAGGCCCTGAACGCGCTAAAAGATGACGCGGAAAGAGCCTTAGGGCTTCCTTAGGCCCCTAAGCCTTCTCAGCCGCGAAGATCCCAAGCTCAACTCCGGTCCATCTAACCCCGAGCATTAATTATTGGACCCCGGAATTTAGACAAGTTCTGCGTCATGCACGCCAAGCCCAAGGCCCGGCCCAGAAAAAAGTTTCGAGATTCGCAAACGCAGGCCCGCCATGGTCAACCGTTTCCTGTAGCTGGAAAGATCAAGACATCCAGCCGAATTTCTCAGCCATGGCTAAAAAGAGAAAGGCTGGAAAAGCCAAGGGCGGCGCCGTGGAGGGCACGTCCGAAACCAACTATACCTTCGACCCTACAGAGACCTTTAACGACTCGGAAGACGAGTTTTTCGCCGGCCGAGACAAAATCCTGCTGGACGAAGGACCTGCGGCGAAGCGGCGTCGGAGGATAGAAGAACAAGAAAAGGATCTACAACCGTCAGATGAAGAGGTCTACCAGGATCTAGAGTCGGAGCCCGAGACCGAGGACGACGAAAGGGCAGAGAGCGATTTTGAAGATGACGACCTCGGTCTCCATCGCCGCAAACCCGGTCGAGATGGAGAAGAGGAAGATGAGGACGACAACATCAACTGGGGCACATCCAAGGCGGACTACTACAATGCAGACGCTATCGAGACAGAGGCGGATGCGCTCGAGGAAGAAGCAGAGGCACGGAGGTTGCAGCAGAAACAATTGCAGAGCATGACAGAGGCAGACTTTGGCTTCGACGAGAACGCATGGGTCGATGACAGCAGACAAGCACCAGTGAACCGTCCGGCGGTTGAAAAGCTCCCTGATGTCCAAGTGCCTGAAGACGCCACCGTCGAGGAACGCCTGCAGACTCTCCGATCTCGATATCCCGAATTCGAACCATTGACCAAAGATTTCTTACGGTTACAAGACACATATGGCGAATTGAAGAAGGAGGCCAAACTATCAAGTACAGACCATGCAGATGACAACCGGCGAGCGGTGTCCCTGACCAAATTCCGCGCGCTGTCTGCATATCTAGGTTCCGTCGCCATGTACTTGGCGCTTCTCACATCCACCAAATCTGGTCTGGCCTTGGCACCTGGGGAGCTGCGCGAGCATCCGGTCATGGACAAGCTTGTCCGGTGTCGAGAACTTTGGCTGAAGGCGGAGACGCTGCGTGCGATTGAAGTACAACCGGTGCCCGAAGAGAAGCCGGCCTCGATAGAGGTCAAGCCGACTCCGGGGGCGAAGAAACAGAAGGAGAAGAAAGCGAAGAAAGACAAAGCCAAGCGGAAACCGTCTCCATCTCCGTCTCCATCACCATCACCGACGCCGTCGTCGCCGGAACTTGTCACCATCCAACCGCAAAAGAAGAAGACAAAGAGAGAGAAGAGGCAGAACGAGATCCAAACCCTGCTTGCGACGTCGCTGCAACAGCCTGTGGAGGACGAGTCGGACTTTGGCGATGAAGCTCCGCTGACGCAGGAAGAATTGGCAGAAAAGGCGCAACGAAAGAAGAGTCTGAGGTTCTACACGTCGCAGATTGCCCAAAAGGCCAACAAGCGAGGTGCGGCCTCACGACATGCCGGTGGCGACGACGACGTGCCGCATAAAGAACGTCTGCGGGACAGGCAGGAGCGACTTACGCGCGAAGCGGAACTGCGAGGCAAAACCGACGCCCGGGGTCAAGAAGCCCTGGACGCCGACGCCGACGCCGACGACGGAGCCGGGTCTGACGAAGCATATGGTGATGCCGACGCCCGACACGTCAAGTTGAATGACGAAGCCAGCCAATACTACGACACGCTGGTGTCCAAGCACAAGCAGAAGAGCGCCGACAAGCGGGCGCGGGCGGAAGCGTACGCCGAAGCGGCGCGGCTGGGGGCGGAAGTGTATGAAGAAGAACAGGTTGGGCCGGACGGCAAACGCAGGATCACGTACGCGATTGAAAAGAACAAGGGACTGACGCCGAAGCGGAAGAAGGACGTGCGCAACCCGCGGGTCAAGAAGAGGAAGAAGTACGACGAAAAGTTGAAGAAGTTGGCCTCCATCCGGCCCGTCTACAAGGGCGGCGAGGGGAGAGGTGGCTACGGCGGCGAGGCCACGGGGATCAAGACCAACGTGGTCAAGAGTATCAAGTTGTGATGCTGGTTCTTTCTGGTATCGACGTTCGTATCGTACGTATCGTATATATAATGTATGCTGTGCTAGCAATGCGATGCGATGTGATCCAATTTTGTCATTTCACAAGTTATATATACCTTGATCGATTTCTCCTGTCTCGCTGTCTGTCTAGTCTGCATGGGCCAAGTTCTCCCCTTAGGAAGCCCTTTATGTATCGCAGGTACATGCACTGTCTATACTCTGTACCCATGATGATAATAGCACAGGCCAAGTTCTACCCTTGATAAGCCCCTCATGTCTTGAAGGTACACGTACATGCACTCTATCTGTACTCTATGCCCATGATGATGGCATGGGCCCATATCCATCTAGGTCCGTATATATAATATCCGTCTATAGGTATAATCTTCCATCTATAGGTATAATATTCCGCGTATATATATTATATTCCATCTATAAGTACGTATTATATTCTATCCTCGGCCGTACCGCAGAAGGGAAGAAAGACAGATTCTTACTTGAGAATCTGCCAGCCCTAACCCTAACCCTAACCCTAACCCTAATCATTCACCACTCATCTAGCATCTAGTAAGTCGTGCTAAAGAGCTACTAAGTACCAGGATCCAGTAAGTCGAGTTGAGGAGCGAGAGTATCGGTATCGATATCAGTATCGATATCGGTGGACTGGAGACTGGAGACTGGAGAATGGAGACTGAAAACGCACTGGACCAGACTGGACTGGACTGAACCGGCTTCGCCTGACGCAGGGTTGGCATAGGGTTGACAGACGACAGACACAGACAGGCACAGGGTTAGCATAGGGTTAACTGACACAAGGTTGACAGAAGACAGACACACACACACACACAGGATCACGTCCGCCGTCCTGTCCTGTCCTCGGAAAACTGTGGTTTGAATATATAGACATCCAGCTGAAATGGAATGCTAATCGCAGCAGTCCGGACACACTGGTCTTTAGGTAATCTGATGGCATCGCAGTATACTGGTACTGTATACTGGTACTGTATACTGGTAATGAATGTCAATCAATGGCAGTTGTACCGCCCAGTACTCTCTCTGTATAATTCCCAGCTCTCTCTGTACCGCCCAGTACTCTCGGTACGGTTCCCAGCTCTCTCGGTACAGTTTCCAGCTCTCTCTGTACGGTTCCCAGTACCCCCAGCGAAGCCGAAGTCGAAGCCAGTCCAGTCTGGCAAGTGTATGGTATAGTAGGGAACAGGACGACCATCTCTCAGAACCTTCTTGTTCCTGTCCCTTTAGGCTGGCGAGCTGATCACACCTCGGATTAGTATCGGCGTTGGCATCGAGCGAGCCATGAACCATGAAACAAAGCCATGAACCAAAGCCATGAACCAAAGCCATGAAC